>NC_089866.1:29045000-29345000 GCF_036373705.1 Amia ocellicauda | reverse complement strand
AGAAGAAGCACATTAAGGTCCTGGAGTGGCCTAGCCAGTCTCCAGACCTTAATCCCATAGAAAATCTGTGGAGGGAGCTGAAGGTTTGAGTTGCCAAACGTCAGCCTCAAAACCTTAATGACTTGGATCTGCAAAGAGGAGTGGGACAAAATCCCTCCTGAGATGTGTGCAAACCTGGTGGTCAACTACAAGAAACGTCTGACCTCTGTGATTGCCAACAAGGGTTTTGCCACAAAGTACTAAGTCGAAGGGGTCAAATACTTATTTCCCTCATTAACATGCAAATCAATGTATAACTTTTTTGAAATGCATTTTTCTGGATTTTTTTGTTGTTATTCTGTCTCTCACTGTTAAAATACACCTACCATTAAAATTATAGACTGATCATTTCTTTGTCAGTGGGCAAACATACAAAATCAGCAGGGGATCAAATACTTTTTTCCCCCACTGTATATAGGTAGGCTTTTGATTTAACTTGCATGAACATGTTAACCTTCCAGTAAAAGCACTTTACTCTTAATAAACTGTATGTGTGGTGATGTATGCATGTTATCTTGAATTTGTATTTTATTCAAGAGAGAAAATAGTGTCGGAAATAATGAATCGGTATTAAAATGGTGTAAAACCCTTGATGATAAACCCCGGTGTTCAATAACATTAAAAAAAGACAACTATACTGAAAGTAGTAAATACGAAAGACACTGGAACACAGTAACCTTAATAGTTGGGTTAACTAAAGAAAAAGACTCCCTTCTACAGTTTGTGTCAAAATTATATATTTTTTCAGTATATAATAATAATAATAATAATAATAATGGGTAAATTGCAATGAACTTATTACAGAGCTGCTTACTAACCACGGGATCATCTCCAGTTAGTGCACTGTTAGTGCGCTAGTTCGTAGCAACTGACCCATTAATCCTAATAAATTATGTTACTAATTTAAATTTACACTGATTAAATGATCCCAGAGATTGGTAGTTCCTCCGTGATATACCAGTTTTCAGTTGTACCAGCTTACATTCAACTTTTTGGGTGTCTTCTGTGCATTTAGCAAAAAATCCCAAACAGCAAATGTTTTTCGAGACATTTGTTTAGTTTTTTTATGTTTGCATTATATTGCACAACACTTAAATGCAGAATAACACAGAGTGGTCCACATGCATGCTGGTAGATGGGGGGATAGTACTCTTTCAGAAGGAAAAAAGTTAAATTATCAGTGTAATCGTACATTTTCAAAATACATTGTTTAAATTTAATCTGGTCCAATACCTGCTGACACAACGGTTTTTAACTTTGTTATATTCCACAATTTTTATTTAAGTAATGGGCATTATACAAATCAAATATTTTAATGTAGATAGACTACAAGTGACATCTGAAGTCGATGGCTGTATTTGAAACCGCATACTATACGTACTACATACCAACATTTCAGTAATGTTGAAATGTTGGTATGTAGTACGTGTAGTATGGGTAGTATGCGGTTTTGAATACAACCAATTGTACACCTGCAGTACCTCTACGGCCCACAGATTGGGAATCACTGCTATAGATGTTCCCATTCCCACTCTCCTTTATCCCAGGCCGCAATGGGCTGGATATGTGATGCCATACTGTAATGCCGCAGAAGAACGGCGTTGGCGTTTACACAGACTGCTGCCAGTACAATTTCACGTATATAGTATACTTGTATTTCTTCAATGAATTTTTCCTAGTCCTAACAATTACAATGCTGATCTGGTTATTTTATGATATATGTAGTAATATATTAAAACATAAGGGTGGAGATTGCTACTACACTGGCCAAAATTAAAGATCATGGGGAAAAACACAGTAGACAACTCAATGAAACCAGTTGGTGACATGATTTAGGTTGTTGTTTTTGTAGATAAAATACACTTAATTAATTAATTAAAATCCTACTTTCTGTTTTGTACTTTTCTTTCAGGCTGTTTAAAATCAAGACACGGTACCGCAATGTGCTGGACACCATGTTTGAGCTGTTCCCCAGAATGGCCAGGTAACCTCTCACCGCTGGGCGGATTAATAACTTTCTAGAAACTCCCCTTGTCACATTCTGTAGCTGGATTAAAAAACAGGTATCTATAGCTGCCTTGTTTGTAAAGGTTTTCAAACACAGCTCAGAAACTGCAACCTACAGCAGGAGCCGAGTTACTAATCAGTGACATCAGAATAACCCGGTCTGTCTGTCTGCCCCTGTCTGTATTGAAGCCATTGTTCATAAACTTGCTTTGTACATTTAGAAGCCTCAGATGATTTTAAGTTGAAATCATTTGCACATTCACACTCTTAACTGCTGTTTTGCCTCTGCTGGGGCGGTCACTTTTACCAGCTCAGAGTGACTAGCGAACTGTAGTGATCCTGTCTTTGTTTCATTCTACAGTTTGGGACTGACCCTCATAATTTTCTACTATTCCTTTGCCATTGTCGGGATGGAGTTCTTTGCTGGAGTCATCTACCCAAACTGCTGCAAGTAAGACTGAACTAGTAATTTCAAAGCTATGATCAAAGCTATGTGCATACAGAATTAGTTATTTCATATATTTTCTATTATCCTAGTTCGGGCTGGGTATCGGCACTGATCTCCCGAATCGATTGGGTTTGATTTTGATTTGATTTCGATTTAATTTGGGAATAGTGATAATGACAATACCAGTATTGCTTGAGAGAGATTGTCTGAGAATTAATGCTGCACAGCATTAACTGCACAGGGTTCCCTCCAACTCAGGGGTTCCCAATGTCTGGTGATGGAGGGCCAATTCCCGGAGGTTGCATGGGATGGGGGGGGGGCCGCAGTAGAAAATTAACCACAGATGAAAACGAAATATGTCCCAAATCATATCTGGCTTTGGGGGGGCCGCACCAAACATCGAGGGCCACATTTGGCCCCGGGCGGCACTTTGGGAATCCCTGCTCTAACTTATATAACATGGTAGATTACTAAAGATTAATGTTAAACATTCACTATCAGGCCCAAAACATCACATTGAATTGCTTTTGCTTTTTATTTAACAAATATAAATAACTAATTTAGTTTTTTAATATATATATATATATATATATATATATATTAGTAAAAACAAAAGCAAGTACCTCATTTATAAACTACCATGAAATAATGACAAATTTACTGAGGCTCTGAGTTGTTTGTTGTTTTTTTTTGTTTGTTTGTTTTTAAATGTCACCATGTATTAATCACACACACACACACCATCAGCTGCCTGATGTATTATCACTCAAAAGCAAAATGTTCTATTTCACTACTGTCTGAATAAAATCGGTTAAGTAAGCATACCTCAACTTTCAAAATAGTGCAAGGCTAAGTTTAGTGTGTGAGCGAAACAGCTACGTGTATAGAAGAGCTTGGGGGGTGCGATTGTGTATTGAAGAGCGGGGGGGGGGGGGGTGTGTGATCGCGTATTGATGAGCAACACGCATACGTTTGGCCAGGCAGCACTGTTTTTTTCTTTCACTGAGAAATAGCATAGAGATCGATAAGATCGATCGCAGGATTTTAAGAATCCTAGTTCTGCCACTACCAGTGACAAAGTCCATTGAGTTCTTCTTGTGAATGATATGCAGGCGTTAGTGTGGAAAGAGTGTTGGACTGACCAGCTGTGTAATAACTGCGTCCTGTCTCTCAGCACCAGCACCGTGGCGGACTCCTACCGGCAGGTAAATGTCACTGTGGGAAACCGCACCGTACTGGATGAGGGCTACTACTATCTCAACAACTTCAACAACATCCTCAACAGCTTCGGTAGGACCTCCGAGGACCCCACCCACCTCCCCCTCAAAGTCCAAACTGTATCCATACCATTGCCTTTTTTCTTATTTTGAATGTAATGGTAACTGCCTTGTCCTGGCGATTTGAGATTACAATCTCTAATGGTAATTTGTTTTCTTTCAGTGACGCTGTTTGAGCTTACCGTTGTCAACAACTGGTACATTACAATGGTGAGTTGAAAGATGTTGCATAGAGTGCTCAGCTGTAGTATGTTCCCTCGGGCGAATGCAAACATTATTTTAGCTGGTGAATAAGAAAACAATAGGATTCATCCCCTTCTCTCTGTCCATCCCTTCCCTTTACACTTTAGTCACTTGCGTAGGTGCATCAGATTTATAACAAGAAGAAAAGGCTTATAACCCATTATAACCCACCTATATTCTATTATTTACTTCACAGCATCAAGCTGCATTTTGAAAGATCCTAGCTTACACAACACAGTGTGCTTATTGAAACATTAGTAGTTTTGTATCCTACATTTCTTTGAATCTGTCCTAATAAGCCATGTCCCTACCACTCAGATAGGTATACAAGTCTTTCATAAATGAACCCAAGTTCAGTTTTTGCAGTGTCTACATTTTTTCTGCTTTTGAATGGTCTCCTCTCCTCTCCTCTCGCAGGAAGGGGTGACATCGCAGACCACGCACTGGAGCCGTCTGTATTTCATGACCTTCTACATAGTCACAATGGTGAGCTTGGCCTCTCTGGGTTATCTAGGGGTTATGAAGTTCCCCCACTGCAAAAACTAAATCCGGAACTCCCACCAACCGTCTCTCCCCCAGCTCTAGTCGAAAAACTATGGAAACTTAACAACACGTTGAGGAAGACATTTCTCGCTTCCTACTCACACACACTACCTACACTGCAGTAAGTTCATTAACCCTTTGTGGTCCTATGTCGGACTGGATCCGACATTGTAAAAATGCGATTGCGGTCCTGTGTTGGACATAGTCCGACATCTCTTTAAACGCATCTTTTGCACTGAAAAACGCGATTCTCTTCTGGAAAAAGCCGAACACAGCCTTCAGCAGCCTTTGAAACATCACGATAAGTTGGAGAACACTCAAAACTTATGGGCTAAGCCCCCCCGTGAGAGTCTGGAGTCAGGAAGTGATAGAGAGAGAGAGAGAGAGAGATGCAGGCTCTCACTGCAGGCTAAACATGGCTGCATCAGCATCACAGAGTCAGAAAACATGACTGTTACAGATGTTAGAATAAGCAGATAGTGAAGTAAATAGTTATTTAGATGGAGGCAGCAATGAGACTATATTCTTATGCAGAACCCGCAGCAGAAAGCCTGTCTTACACCCAGATTAATGCTTCAAGAAGGATCATACTTCAAAAACACAGATAAATCATTGCATATAGTTTTTAGGTGATTATTTGTTTTTGCATATTTATGTGGATTTAACATATTTCTCTTTTTTGTTTTCAAACCTTGGCACATGTAAATAGTTGTAAACATTGATGTAAAACGTTTTTTGTAGCTTTTCTTAGTTCTAAAGTTAATTTATTGCCAGTAAACCTTTTTTAAACCATTTTGCACTTTTTATATTCATTTGTGCCTGGAATAATAGTAAAAAAAATTGAGGGTGTACTTTGGAATAATACTGCTTTGTGCATTGTTTCTTGCAAACAAATTGAAGTTATTTAAACTTAAACAACACATGGTCTGAAGTGTTATTTTCTTTGCAAAATTAAATTGGACTTGAGCAGCCTGACAGCTGCAAAATAATTGGACTGCAAAGGGTTAAATGGGTGATCCGAATGCAAAACAAAATGTGGCCCAAAATATTTTGCCTCAGTTTGCCTTCTTTGTTAAGTCTGTGCATCTCATTTACTTTTGTGGTTCTACACATCCAAACCAGCCCTTTAAAAATAAAATTGCAGAAGTGCAAGCATGTAAGGCTATTTAGAGTGCACTCGGCTATGTGCGTGACATCCCTGCTTCTCTCTGACCCAGGTGGTGATGACCATCATCGTGGCCTTCATCCTGGATGCCTTCGTCTTCAGGATGAACTACAGCCGCAAGAACCGTGAACCTGTGGGCGACCCTGAAGGTGAGTGTGTATTATGCTGCTAGGCAACTCCGTACTATCCAACTGTGAGTTGCTGGGCAACTACAGTATATTTTTTTACACACACTTTCCCTTCCCACTGAGAAGCTCACACAATATTCCTTATCCTTAACAGGCTTTAACTCTTAATAAAGACATCTGTCCACATACATGCTGTAATGTCACTTTAGTTCTGTAATGCATTTACTGTTTTTTTTTTTTTTTATATATACATTTGGTCTGCCTGTGTCTCTGCTCTGTGGTTCAACTGCCTCTGAAATGCCCTGCTCTGTTGCAGCTGTATGTCTGCAGTGACTGATTGTGCTGCCGTCTCTCTGCAGATGAGAATGGCATTGTGTTCGAGGTCGAGGTGATGAGGGCGGAGGTGGTGGCCACACTGGAGCTGTACAAGCAGAGCTGCCCTGGGACCACCAGCCTCTCCTCCCTGCAGGGGGTGCAGCTGAGCATGGAGCGCAGTGGGGTGAGAGCCAGATCATAAGTCTCAAGGCCTGTTCACTGTGCACTGCGCAGGGGGCTCACACAGGATGAAGGCACAGGCTACACACACTCATACTTGTAGTTCACACAGTGACATTGAATCGTTGTGTTTAACCATTCTGATTGGTCAATAATGTGGGTCATGTGACGTAGCTCTTGAACAGCAATTTAATCAATATTGTTGGATTTATTTATCAGTGGTATATTTCCTCATTTTACTGAAGGCCTCAACACAGTATGCCCGTCTGTGCAGAGATCTTTTTCGGATGTCTTTGCAGGGCTGAGAGGGCCACAGGGCTGGAGTGGGGACCCTGCCCTGCTTCAAACGCAACCAAATAAATGCATTGCTGCCATGCAGAGGCAGTGAGATTCCCAGGCCCTCTCAGCCTCACCTTACTCCTCTCCCTCTCCTGCAGCTCTCGTCTGTGGTGTTCCGGGGCCGGCGGTCCCGCACCAAGAGTGATCTGAGCATGAGGATGTACGAGGAGGAGATGCAGGTGAGTATAATGAGCTCGTTAGCAGAGCTACTAGGGTCAGGGAGAATGTAGCCACCAGTCCAGGAAGAGGGGTCTCGTGACTCTACTCAACTGCCTTTCCTAGACATTAAGTATCTGATCAGTTATACCTACTCAAAACAATTATTCCTTTTTATCTCCAAGCCATTCTGTCCGTTTTCAAGATTTTGAGCTAAGTCGAGTAATCGTGAAAGATCTATATCATCTGTATCGACACATCTGACAGAGTTGATTCCGAGAGATGGCTGGACAGCTCTCCTGGTGGTTTCTGCTGTCTGTACGATTGATCGAGCCCGTCTTGTTTCAGGAGTGGTACGAGGAGTTCTCCAGGGAGAGTCAGGTCCACACACCACTGGACACCCTGCCACCGCCCAGTATCCGGCCCTCTGTCCAGGACCTCCGCCAGCGTGCCCACAGCATCAACTAGGACCCCTCAGCCCCGCCTTCGCTGGCACACATCACATACCTTCAACAGGCCTCAGGATGTGTACACTGTGGGGCCAGGGAGAGGAACTAGTTGGGTTTTAATTGAACTATGATTCTAAATGCAAGGACTCGTGTTAATCAAACTGAGGAAAATGTTCAACTGATCTGTTCTCAGAGAGCGTTTTCCCAAAAGCCGGAGGTGGCTGTAAATAACCACTCTAATTGCAACAAACGGTGGAAACACAGAGCAGAAATGCTGAACCTGGGGAAAGAAGAAAGGCATAATTCCCTTTCTTTGAATAAGCACATTAATAGTAGTTATCTTTCCACTTGTTCAGCATTGCTATTGAGGGAGTCCTGTAACCGGTAACCGGTCTGGTATAATCAGGTTTAATCATCTGTGTTTCCTACATTTCCCAGTGGACCAGAATACAGTGATCTCTTGATATGAAGACACTCCACAAAGTACTTTTTTTATTTGATTATTATTTAAATGGCTTCAACAAAATGGGTTGTATTGTGTTTCAGTAGGTCCTCCAAAACTCACTGAAATAACTGGAGTTATGAGCCGGGAAGAAAACCCAAAACTATGATGTTCCTCTAGCACTAGGGCTTTTGAACTAAACTAATAAAATACACGTATCAGGAGATGCTTCAAGACAAATCAAGCGTTTGCACTAGAGCAGAGATTCTGCTTTAAAAAAAAAAAAAACTTTTGGTGTCTGAACTGCAAAATGGCAGCCTAGCCATGATTGCTGGAGACGGTGTCACAGATTCAAAGCTGCAAAACAATTCTCCATCTGAAAATCCAGGGAGACGTGCTTTTTAGTTGCATTTGAATCTGAAAGGCTGATATCAGCGTGGCTCCTCTGTAATAGCTGCATAATGAAAGCAACCTAGTCAAATTCCAGTGGATGAAGTGGACAATTTGGAAAAGGGGGCTTTCGTGAGTGAATGACGGACAGATCTCCTATTTAAAATACTGTACGAAACACTTATATACACTCACCTAAACGATTATTAGGAACACCATACTAATACTGTGTTTGACACACTTTCGCCTTCAGAACTGCCTTAATTCTACATGGCATTGATTCAACAAGGGGCTGAAAGCATTCTTTAGAAATGTTGGCCCATATTGATAGGATAGCATCTTGCAGTTGATGGAGATTTGTGGGATGCACATCCAGGGCACGAAGCTCCCGTTCCACCACATCCCAAAGATGCTCTGTTGGGTTGAGATCTGGTGACTGTGGGGGCCAGTTTAGTACAGTGAACTCATTGTCATGTTCAAGAAACCAATTTGAAATGATTCGACCTTTGTGACATGGTGCATTATCCTCCTGGAAGTAGCCATCAGAGGATGGATACATGGTGGTCATAAAGGGATGGACATGGTCAGAAACAATGCTCAGGTAGGCCGTGGCATTTAAACGATGCCCAGTTGGCACTAAGGGGCCTAAAGTGTGCCAAGAAAACATCCCCCACACCATTACACCACCACCACCAGCCTGCACAGTGGTAACAAGGCATGATGGATCCATGTTCTCATTCTGTTTACGCCAAATTCTGACTCTACCATCTGAATGTCTGAATGACAGAAATCGAGACTCATCAGACCAGGCAACATTTTTCCAGTCTTCAACTGTCCAATTTTGGTGAGCTTGTGCAAATTGTAGCCTCTTTTTCCTATTTGTAGTGGAGATGAGTGGTACCCGGTGGGGTCTTCTGCTGTTGTAGCCCATCTGCCTCAAGGTTGTACGTGTTGTGGCTTCACAAATGCTTTGCTGCATACCTCGGTTGTAACGAGTGGTTATTTCAGTCAAAGTTGCTCTTCTATCAGCTTGAATCAGTCGGCCCATTCTCCTCTGACCTCTAGCATCAACAAGGCATTTTCGCCCCCACAGGACTGCCGCATACTGGATGTTTTTCCCTTTTCACACCATTCTTTGTAAACCCTAGAAATGGTTGTGCGTGAAAATCCCAGTAACTGAGCAGATTGTGAAATACTCAGACCGGCCCGTCTGGCACCAACAACCATGCCACGCTCAAAATTGCTTAAATCACCTTTCTTTCCCATTCAGACATTCAGTTTGGAGTTCAGGAGATTGTCTTGACCAGGACCACACCCCTAAATGCATTGAAGCAACTGCCATGTGATTGGTTGGTTAGATAATTGCATTAATGAGAAATTGAACAGGTGTTCCTAATAATCCTTTAGGTGAGTGTGTATATGTGTATATATATATATATATATATATATATATAGGTTAGTAATTCTCATTCTATTTAGTATAGGACAAATACAGTTTACCGGGGGTCACTTTACTGAAGTTCTATGCAGTATTTTGGAGTCATTAACAAGATTTACTGAACCGCTTGTAAGAGTTTTAAGGGTTTTTTTTTCTTTTAAAATTATGGATGGGGTCTCACTCGTGTCACAACGTTAGTTTCTGAAAGTGATGTTTACAGCTTCCAGTGAAGACCACGCTGTGAAAAGTGCGTTCCAAGAACTCTGGAATCATGTCTGCAGGCAAGAGGGCTTCAGGAACCTCCAGCGTCAAAACCCAATTCATCTAATCAGGTTTTTATAGATGTGTTTTTATTTTGACTGCCTTTCAGGGCTATAAACTGTCTGTTTAGTCTGTAACAAACTGTTCAAATGAGATGGAGAACAGGGTGGGCTGTTACAAAGTTATTCACAGCTTCCAGGAGCAGAGATGTATGCTCCCCTGCTGTCTGGAGGAATTAAACGTGAAGACAGCCGTATGCCTGGCCTTGCCTTGTGTGAACTGATACTTGAACGTGGTATTAATACCTTCTTCTGTATGACCCCTGCATTAAATAAAGCACTGACAATGAGACCATTCTTCATGTTGGCATTTCGGACCACACTAAGAATCCGTATTTTTTTGGTGGACTTTCCTGATAGTATTCAGATAGCATTTATCCTAGGTAAGAGAAGATAGGGCACTCATGTTTTAAAGACAGAGAAATTATCATTTTACTTTTGTAACTTGTTCTTCTGTAAGTGTATAATGTATCGGTGTATTAAATATAAGGAATACATTTTAATATCAGTTGTGGCATTTTCATTTTCTCCAGACCCAAGTGAGCAGGGAGTTGAGCAGCTCCTTGATCGACCAAGGCCTCTGCTTGATAAGCAGAGGCCCAGTATAACTGCACATGTAATGTTTATTATATAATAAGCGTTTTCCATTCCTGGTGATGCTAAAATTACTTGCTGCAAATAGTGTTTTTTTTTTTTGTCCAATTATGATTTTGTTTATGTATTAATGAACTTGGCTCGAAGACCTCCCTCTTGGGAATTTACTGCCAACACTGTGTGCTTCTTATTACCGTGCAAGGCCACAGGGCTCACAGGGATCTTAAATTTGCCATTAACTGAAAGACTAACATCTTAATCTTGAATAACATCATTTACACCTTCCCACTGCACTGCAATCAATACATGCTTTTGGGCATGTTTGTCTGCAAATGGCAGGACCTGACAGTAGATGCTCTTGGTACATTCAAGACTGGTTAGATTGCCCAGAGAAAGCAGCCCCGGCAGGATAATGTGGTATGTCATTGTGGCATGATGAATTTAAATGTGGTATTGTTATAGAAGGATCAAATATACAACCCCAGTGGATAGAAACTGGTTTTGTTTGAGGTTTTTGTAACTACTACTACTCTGACTGATTTTGTCTATTTAAATAAATGCCCTATATACTCTGTTGTCACCATTACAGCCTCCTTTTGTAAATATAAAGATTAAGATGCAAACTACTCCCAAAATGCCCACAATGTGAGTCATCTCTGAGCAGGGGCATGCAAACGCCATGACTCCAGGTCCTCAGTTTTCTAAAGAGACTGAACCTTAAGTCAAAACACTCCTATGCAGTAATTGTTGTAGAAGTAAGGTTAATTTTCCATTTTGGGTACTAGGAAAATGTTTCAGATCACATCCATACAAGAGCTAAGTAATTCAGACTAAAAACTCTGATTTAAAAAGAAACCTTTTCCAACATATTACTCGTGAACTTTTTTTTTTTCTTTCTTTTTCCAACTCAAATCATATTACAGCTGACGTTTTCACAAAACCTGTTTTGAGGCTTTTGGCCTTATTATTATTTTTAAAAGAGCATAGCCCTTTCATTGAGTACAGCATGGTATCCAATGTACCGTTCCAGGCAAGAGATCAGAATGTCTTACCATCTTATTGGCAGGAGAGGTTTAGCTGAAATTGGGCTTTGCAAAGCTCCAGCCCAAGGAGGCACAGACGTGCCCTGCCAGCCTGCAGGCCTCAAGACCAACACAAAATTCAGTTCCTGTGATCAGCTCACTTGTGTCATCAGGGAATTATCTGAGCTGGGCTGAGCTATTGCAGGCCTGTGCTGTAAAAGTGCGTAGCTTTCACTGTGGGCTGTCTTCTGTCACCACGAAAGCAACATCCAAAAGCTTGTGAACTCTGGAACGTAGAGCCAGGTCAGTTCCCTTTGGGTACAGTGCAATGAGAGAACAGAAGAGTGATCATTTTAGTCGGCAGGTCCGTATCCCCGCCAGGCGTGTACTTCCCACACGGGGCTTTCATGAGCTTTTCCCCTCCTTGTATATCTCCCATTATGTACCATGGCCAGGGAGGCATCAAATTGACTATTCACCCCAAACTGCATCTGCCGCCATGCTGTGGTGTTTACAAGTATACATATACTACCTATGCACTGATACAGTACAGGTGCCTTCTGGGATCTGCTACATCAGGAGTAATTCCAGTCCTTTGGGGCTGAAGGACTTTCTGGATTTCATTCCACCTCAGGTCATAATTTCTTAACTGAATTCATTTATTTGATAAGGTAAGTCAAATCACCTGTTTATTCATGGTCTAGATCAGATGATAATTGAAAGGAGCCTCTAATACATGTAAGAAGCATGACATTCTTAGGTATCTCTGGCAAATGCACAGTAATTCAGAACTAGGAGTCTTAATGGAGTTTATAACCTTGAATACATTTTATTCATTAAAAGAACTTAAGCCAGCTTTCTTCTGCCTTCAGAAATGACATGTCACATATTACAGATAAAAAAAACCCCATCAATTTCAAGACTTAAAAATCAACAAAAGAGAATGCAGTAAAGTTGTAGGCTATTTGAAGAGAAAACCACAAAGGTTACCTCAGTCACCAGTAGGTGTCACTCTGCTCTTGGTTTTCGGAGGGTCCTGATGTTGTTTGGATGTAATCCTAATCTAATGCACAAATATTTTTCATTACAGAAAGTCTGAGTGACTGTAGTGTATTTATAAAAATAAAAATAAACTACCCCATAATGCAGAAGAACTAACTTAAATAAACTGTCCATTTAAAAATATATATTTTTATATTTGGGTGCTAAAAAGAATCCTGTGTCATTGTTTCAATGTTCCTCAGCTTAAAAAATAAAAAGACACACTGATTCTGTGGATAATAAAGACAAAGCAGGAAAAGTGTTGTTCCCCCCCGAGGCCACAGCAGTTCTGTATAAAAACATAAAGAAAAAGATAGGAGAAGGAATCCTTCAGAATGTCCAGAGTCTGTCCAAGAGAAGGGAAGTTAGATACAAATCAGTGTCCCTCATTCTAGGAGGGAGAGAGAGTGGACGGGCAGTCAGGGTCCCCACAGGTGGATGGTCTTGAATTCAGTGAGGAGAGCCACCAGCAGGAAGGTGACATAGAACAGGAGTAGTAAGGCCCCGTATGCACGGCCCAGATTAAAGCACTGCACGGGGACCAGGATGAAGGAAAGCACCAGGCTGAGGCCCAGAGCCCCTGCCAGCACCCACTCCAGCAGCCCCTCGGGCTCCAGCTGCCAAGCAAACACAAGGGCAGGTGTCAGTGTGGCTCGGTTGGCTTCACAGAGAGAGCTTTACAGACACCCAGGTTCAATCCACCATCCCAAAAACAACAGGGTCAGTTGACCTGCGATGTGTTACCCAACTGTCATTTCAACACCTTTACTTATGTACAAGCCTCTCCAGATAAGGATGTAATTGAGCCTGCTCCCTTTGGGCTTGGCATTTTGTTGCAAGGTTTATTGTTTTATTACTAGCAGAAAGCTGGTTTTGAGAGGGTGATGCTATGAGGTTGTTGAAGTGAGAATTAAAATTATCAATGAGAATTTATCTTTTTGTTTCCCTTTCTGCCCATTTGCGTGTGTTTAGTGTTTTTAAGTGGTTGTGAATTCTTGCCATTTCCAGAGCAGGGTCGCGGCCCTACCTTGACCACGTGCTGGTTGTTGAACATCTGGAACAGACAGCCCAAGCCCACCCCGAACAGCATATCTGAGAGCAGCGCATTAAGGAAGCTTGCCTAGCACAGCAGAGTGAAAATACACCTGGCCCAGAGGCTCCTCAAGCCTGGGGGTCCTGGGCAGACAGTGGCCCTGCCCTGGAAAGGATACTGAAGATGATTCCACCGAAGCAGGCGGAGATGGCCATGCGCGGATACCCCTGGCGCGCGATGGTGATGTCAGAGAAGCAATCTGTGGAACAGGAAGGCACACCATTACGACACTGCCCTGCACCCAACCACCCCCGCCCTTTCTTCCTCCTCTGAAAAATCTGGCACCTTCAACCCATTTCCCTCTCCCGCCCCAAGATGGAAACAGCGCCTGGTTGCAGACAATCCCACAATGCACTATTGCTGTTGCCAAGACACTTCTATTCCATCTCTCAACTGTAATAACTGCTCTTGTGCTATAGCCTGGCCCGGTGTGCTCCTTTGCAGAGTCAATAAGGGTGATAGAGTAGATACCGCCAATGCTGTTGCCCCAAGCCAGGAGGGTGAGGCCCAGCACGGTGTTGCTCAGGTTGAAGACGACGCCCAGTGTGCGCAGCAGGCTGACCACCTCAGTGGCCGCGGTGTTGATCCACATGGCACTGACCAGGAACCCCAGCAGGGAGAAGAGCTGAAGGAACAACAATTAGACATGCACCGCCTTTCCAGACTTTTTTGTTTTGATTGTTTTTATTATTGAAATGTAAAATACTCTACCTAATAAAACAGTATTTTCCAGACTTTTTTTTAAAACACTTTTTATATGCTTCTGTTGATTGTATTGGGCACCTAGGTTAGTATGAAAATAAATGTACTTCTTCAAGTTAATAATATTATTATTATTATTGTTCATAATAATAATAATAATAATAATAATAATAATAATAAAAACACTGGGACCCTTTTAAAGAGTCAGATCTTGTGCACAACCTCTCAGAACTACTTACAAAGTGGAATCTGGGCGGCTGCTGGTTGCTGGTGGTGTAGAAGACAATGGTGGAGATGAAGAGGCTGATGAGGAGGACCAGCACCCACACAGGGAACTCCCCCTGGATGGCGTACAGCCCATCTGTAACGACACGCAAAGCTCTTTCACGGCGGGCTTTTGTCATTCTGTAAAGTTTCTTCTAAAGTCACCGTTGGCCGAGACCCAAGGACGTTACAATGAAACACGCAAATATCTTGCAGGTGAATGCAGGTGTTCATTATTATTGAACTTTATAGCAGGAGGACGTGTAGGAGAAAGCTGCACTAACATCTCCCAGACTGCAGGGTGAGTGTGCAGACCAGCGGCCCCGTGACGAGGTGCAGGCAGTTCAAAGGTCGCTTCCAGTTGCGGTCCTCTCTGTCGGGGTCCACCACTGGCACGGTGAGCAGCAGCAGCACCTCTAGTGGCACCTAGTGGGGGGAAGAGGGAAATGCAGCCCAGGTTACACACAACCCTTACAGCTGGGATATAGAGGTATTATTTTGATTTGTGTTCAAGCAAGTTCCCTACCAAGGCTCTAATGACAAAGGGAAAAACAGAAATATATTGTGTCAAATGCTTATGGATATGGGGGGGGACCCTGTCAACAATCACAGTTACTGAAGTGGCCCCTCACAATATTTTAGGATGGCATATGGCATAGATCTGTAGACAATATTATTAATATTCATCACTAATGACAAAATGTAATGTTCTCTAAAGCAGTGGCAGTTAAGCAGTTATGTTTCTCTAATATATTTGCGTTTACTTTATGTGCTGAATATTACTAATTTATTCCTGATTCCTTGTGACTTAAGAAAAACTGTCAGCCAAGTTGGCAAGTAAGGGGTATATCAGTCATAATTAACAGAGACCAATATCAAACATGCAGAATTCAGACAACATAAACAGTATTTCCGATCTGCGGTATGAAACCCACACAAGCCCCTGCTGAAGGACAAGGTGTGTGTGTGTAAGTACTGATGAGTAATTAAGTACGTTAAGTAAGTAAGTTCTGTGCATGACAGCAAGTTCAAAATAAAAGGAATTAAACAACAGGAGAAAGACGTGCCAATTCTTCCATCCTTCCTGAATGTAGTTTCCTCTAACATTGTCTCAAAACCACAGCCCTCCCCAACTCGGGAATCATTCCCAGCAGCAGTGGCCGGCCATATAAAACGTATTCATTAGGTTTATCATGCAATATTACTGTTGAACGGGTGTCTCTTTAGTGAGACTGGAACCATCACAAACTGCTTATTTCCCACCCAAGTAAACAACTAGTCATATAGTTCAACCAAAAAAGCATTTGCTACTATTTGGGTTCAACAAAAACATTAAATATTACTACATCAGCCACTGTGTTTTGGAGTACAGTATTTCCCAATAGTATTTTAGCAGAAATTATACTTTTAAAATACTCTGTTTTCCTGGGATGATACCCCATGTGAGCCAAGATGCAAGCGTTAACCCAACAAGTTGACCATCTTTCTTGTCTGTTTTTTCTGTGAAGGTGGGGCCTACCTTGAACACCTTCACTACCCTCCAGTACCAGCTCTTCCTCCTCCACTTCCTGTTGTCCACAGGGTTGAGGGAGGAGAGGAAGATGCTGCTCGTGGACTCGGTGTAGGGTAGCAGGGGCCGGTACTCGCTCTCTGAAACAATGAAGGACAACTGCCATACACACCAAATCACAACACGGCTCATGCTACCTTCACAGGTGAACGGTGGCACTTCCAAGTGGCGTATGCAGGAACATCTGCCTGAAATGCGTCCTTTAGCCTGAATTCCGCTTGCCTCCAGGCCCAGCTATGCCAACGCCAACTGTAGCTGGCAGCTCCCAGGGGGCGGCACACATTTGGCCAAGTGTCACAAGGGACTGCATGGCTCAGTGAACCCAACTAACTCCCTGTGGTCTCTCAAGCGCCCGCAGGTTCTGTTATTTGCAGTTCCAGCCACATCAGTTCCTCCAGTCAGTGTTATAGCTTGGTTGTGGGCGTTGTGGGCCATGTAGTGTGTGAAAACTAGCAGACTGTTTTGACAGCGTGCATTTGAAGAAGCACTTAGATCGGACTTGGTCATTTTTTTATTTCCAAATTGGGGTGACAAATAGGAAATTACTATTGCAATACATTTTAAAGGGAACCCACCAACCTGGAATAACCTATAGCCATTCATCATCTCCAGACTGCTAGCCTGGGAGGTATGATTACTACAAACATGTTCTCTGAAACCTGCCATTGGCAAATTGTAGAGAGCTATGGATTCATCAGACCCTCAGCAAGCATTTGGCCAATGGTGTGCCAGCCGCTGGAATCTCCTAACCGGTCAATAATGGCAGAACATGCACAGGTTACAGGCTCTGTCAGGGCAGAGTGAGCTCCTACCATAGTCCTGGATGTTCTTATCAGCAAAGCCAGGGTCGTCATCCTCTGAATCCAACACCAACCCTGCAAAGAGAGACAGGCTTAAATGCTCAGCACACAACGGCCCAGGTGCGTGGCTGCTGTCACCATGAGGATCTTCGGGGGCTTTCCAGAGACTTCATTATAACAGCCATGGTAACGACGCAGAAATGTCAAATGAAAAATCGAGAAAAGTTCCATTCCATTCTTCTTGGCTTCAATTGTAGTGCTTATTCCAGTGTGAAATTCCCTTTTTCTAGGCCCTCCTAATTTGGAACTGGCAATGGGTAAATTAGCCATCCACTTATTTTCACACACGAGTCCACCGCGCAAACAGCCAGTCACAGCGACATAGGGAGGACTAATGCAGCTCTCACTGAGAACACCGCGGGGCTCACAGCCATTGGCTGAAACTCAAAACTTCCCGATACCAAAAGCATATCCTTTTGTCTCACTCCGTATCTTAAAGGATTCTACAGTGGCCCTGAAGTGCAAAACAGAATTGCAAAAAGAAAACCACAAAAACAAAAAACAGAACGCAATTACAAAAAAAAGACAAATGCAAAAAGAAAAGCACAAAAACAAAAAGCAGAACACAAATGCAAAAACAAAACGAGAAACAGAAAAACCTTTTTTTATTTTTTTATTACGCAATTGTGTTATCTAGAGTCCAACCAATAGAAAACGTGTCCCGCCTCTACATCCCAAACCGCTGTTATGGGCAAGCTACACGCCCACACAGGACTGAAGCGCTGCCATTGGTCAGTGTCTCTGTTCACTGTTCTCTGCTCTGTGCTCTGTGCTCACTCTCCTATTGTGCAGACCCAGAAATCAGACTGCTCCTGGAATTGCGATTATTATGAATGTCACTCTCGCTTCATTTATTAAAAACACAAAATACAACTAATTACTATTGACTGTAAACTCTTCACAGGGAAGTATAATTAGAAGTGGAGGTGCACTGTATAGTGACAAATTTAGGTCCTGTAGGCTAATTTCATATCTCGCAAGACCTATATTTGTTAATATGGAATGCAAAAATACCAGCTCTGGGACCAAATCACTTTTAATATCAGAAATAAACACTGTGTAAACAGAGAGCTTTAACTCACATTAATTGCACCAATTCTGTCTGTGTTCCCTGTAGTGTTTACAGTGAACACTGTCCTCATATGTATTAAATGTACACGCACACACACAGAGACCCACATACACACAGACAGTATTGTGTGAACTGTAAGGTTTTAGTGTTCAGCTACTAAAAGCATGATGTTCTTCATTAATGTGAAATCAGTCCTCTTATTTCTGTGTTAACATATGTGTTTAGTTGTTTCTGTTAACTCGCCAACACACCATGTGCATGGCAATTGCTTTAAGAAACACTTAAAGTAGGATAACATAACTTTCTAACCTTTGTAATATAACCTGCATCCACACTTATACTTGAAATCGAGCGTTTCTCTTGCACAGAGCAGAGAACAGAGACGCTGACCAATGGCATTGCTTCAGTCCTGTGTGGGCATGTAGCTTGCCCATAACAGCGGTGGGCTTCGAAAAAATGCGGCTGGCGGATGAAGAAACAAACAAAAAAAAAAAAATTGTTTTTGCGTTTCTCTTTTTGCATTTGCGTTTTTCAATTGTGTTCTGCTTTTTGTTTTGGTGTTTTTCTTTTTGCAATTGTGTTTTGGACATCAGGGCCACCGTAGGATTCCGATATTATAACATGAGATATCTTAATCCACATGTAAGGATCCCCAAATTTTCCTGAAAGGACTGAAACCATCCTAGAACATGCATGAGCTTGTGACCTCCAGCCCCAGATGTCCATATTCTAACAATACAGCAACAAAATATACTTATTTTTCTTATTAGGACTTATTGTGTGAATTATTATTATTGTTATAAAATTATTATTATTGACGTTTAAGGATATTTGAACAAAGATATTCTAATCTAAAAAAATACATTTGAAAAAGTGCTATTTTAGGACCCTGAAAAATAAGCAAAGGTATGTAATATGTTAATCAGTCTGCAGGGGGCCCTATAAGGAGATGCATCATTCTTACCTGGCCCTGGGGAGCCATTCAGAAGTGGCCCGTTAATTCGCTGTTTCTGCCGGTTGTATATGAACGCGCTGATGATGACTGTGAGTACGTACACCGCGTATAGCCCCAGGTACCCTGAAACAGCAACACAATCCAGCAGGTTAAGGGTATGACCTGGCTGAGCAAACATCGTTGTTGCAACACCGCAATCGGGTGAACACACAACAATATGATGTAGACTCCAGGGGATGTTGTCAAAACATTGGGTATAGAACTACATTTTAGAGACTTCCTGTGTATTTACATGCA
Source organism: Amia ocellicauda (assembly GCF_036373705.1). Classification (NCBI taxonomy): domain Eukaryota; kingdom Metazoa; phylum Chordata; class Actinopteri; order Amiiformes; family Amiidae; genus Amia; species Amia ocellicauda. Next base: position 29,325,651 of record NC_089866.1, on the reverse strand, counting down.
AACAAAGAGATTTGCACTCATTGAAGTTTCAGAGATGGACCTATGCAGTGAGCTGACAATGTTACTCTACAACAATCAGAAAATATTAAAGACACCTTGTGGACAGGGCAGTATGTTTCTGTGAAAGTGGTCTCATAACACATTCATCCAAACAAAATACAACCTCCCACATTTCCCAGAATGCAGTGTGTTTACCGAGAAGACCACTTTTTCATGTTATGGGATAAGAGCAATCAACTTGAAATAATGAATGCAGATAAAGGCCATGGTTTTCCAAATCTGGCAAGGGATTTTCTAATGAGTCATGACTGTAAGCCACAGTGGTGCATGTGTGTGTATGTGTGTGTGTGAGTTTGTCTTCTGCCCCAGACCCTGGTACCGGGGAGGGCTAGCCCCTATCATGTATGCGTCTCTCAGGGGGGAGAGAGAAGAGGGAGGAGGATAGGGGCTCACCCAGGGCCTCAGGCAGACTCACACTGCCCTTGAAGAAAATAACGAAGGTCCAGAAAACAGCGGCCATGTAAAAGATGATGTCACGAAGGAAGGGGCGCGAGGCCACAGTGAAAGGCTTTACCAGAGCAATGCTGCCTGCTACCACCGTGGTCACGAAGATCCCAGCACCTGGGGGAGAGCAAGACACAAATCACTTAATACTGGAGTTCCAAAGAGAGGAAGGTGGAGAAGAAATCTGTATGAATACTGTTGTCTGCAGACGAGGTCCATTTCTACCATCCCTGCCTGCCCGCCCTTAATAGCATAATCAGCACTGTTCATTCATGTCTCTTTTGTTTAGTGAAATCGAGGGGGTCTGATGATAAATCATGGCTTCATTAATAATGGTTTTGCATTAAAATAACAATCAGGTGATGTGGAGCTAACAAACTGTCTGGCAGAGCGCAGAGATGAGCGTGAGAGAGACAAAGGTGGAAAGACAAGAAACACAAGAAACACATGGACTCATGGTGCATGAGATGGAGAGGAAAAAGAGCATACTATTGCCAACACAAGATCTGAAGTAAATGAACTGAGATCTGTGTGACATTTACTGTAGCATGTGTTAAGGCATCATTTAAAAAGCGTATATCCCTTTACAGTTTAGTCATACATAATACAAATGCACCATTGATGGCAACAGTGCATTATCCAGGCCTTATCCAGGGCGACTTACAAAACACTTCCACTTTTCTCAATATACAGCATGTCTTTTCCAGGCCGCACCAGCAAAGCTTCTGATTTCATCTTCTCTGTAGTCTTCTTGCTCTTCCTTGATCTATTCTTTTGTCCATCTTTGTTCTCTCTCTCATTCACATATATTTGGCTTGTCCACAAGATGCCCCCACCCCATCATTTTTGTAATCACATCTGTGCTTATCTCAAAAATGGCCCATGGGATTGCCTAAATGTCAAAATTTCACCAAAAATCTGAAAACTGTCTGATATATAAATCAATGTAAAGTCTCTTCGGTTTGCTTCTGGTATGTTACTTGTTAGGTGAATAATATCTACAAGAGACAGGTTATATTACCTAAGCCAACTTTACATTTAGGATCATTAATTAACGCTGTTCTAGCCTTCAAAACTTTTTTTACCCATTTCTAATTTTGCTCCATTCTAAGTAGAGTTCCTCTTTAAGCAACGCAACAGTATATTTGAGAAAGGGGTAGTTGATGCAAAGTGACTTTTCTTGTAATGTCCCATTTATTTTGTTTCATATCCTCTTTGTTACTGGCCCCTTTCACTGTGTCCAACAAAAAATTTAAAGGGGGGGGAAGAACACTGAACTCCCCAACATTCCCGCTGGTCTGCTTGGAAGATCTCAAGTTTTCAATTAATCCTAAATACAGGCATCTCTATTTGTCATTTTATACCTGGTCATTGTGGAACCACCAATTCCTGTGCTTCGTTTAGGAGGGGTGCAAGCAGCAAAGTTCCATCAAGCCATCTGCATTATTTTCCCCACTGTGAGTCCAAATTTCACAAAGCAAAGCTAGAGTTTGCGAGACTGAAGCTCTCACTGATAAGACTACAGAGCTCACTGGGGGGCGCTGTTGAGAGACAAGCTGAGGAATCCCTGGCTGACTGAAGTCCACCCGTCCTGGGTCCCTGCATTAGGGGTAATAGCGTTATAGCGAATTAGACAAATACAAAAGAGAAAGAGGTTAAAACGTGGCACCACCCCCATCACGTCTCTTACCGAACAGAGCCCCGATGGCCAGGCCTGCAGTGCGCGGATGGGCAAAAGCCGCCACAGCGCTGAACACGTCCGGGGCCCCGTTCCCAAACGCCAAGAACGTCACACCCTGCACAGCCATGTGTCAAGGAAACCCTGAGCTGGACGCACAACCACTTTGTCAAACACACAAGGAGTCCGAGTCACTGTCAAGGCTGCAGGCTAAACTGCAGGTCCCCCTCGCTGTCTGGGAGGCAGCAAAAAAGGTGGCAATGCATTTTGAGACCAACAAGAAACAGTAACTGTGACACAGGAAGTAGTAAGAAAAGTGTCAAAAGTCATCACAAAGTCAATGTGCGATTGACCAGCTTCTGTCTCTTTCCTATTGTCTAATGTCTCCCTGGCCCCAGGAGCCCCCAGTCCAGTTTTATAGATCATCCTACATCACCAATTTCTAAAGACTGGAAGTACATGTCTGTGATCAATTAAGCAAGCCACTTGTTCAATGAGATTTCTGTTCCATGAGGGCTGAAGGATGGTTTGGGTATAACCTCTATATTCAGGAATTCACAGAAGCACCTGCTTAATCGATCACAATGCAGAGTTTCCAAGTCGTGGTAAACTGCTGCTTTATGGGGATGACCAATAAAACCCACTAGATTGGGGCTCTCTTGCACCAGGGCTGGGAACCTCCGCCATACATGAATGCAGCTCCTCAAACATCATGTAAAACTACAGTCTTCTACAGTCTGTACTGGGGACTCGAACAAAGTGAAGTGAGTCAGTGTAGTGAACCAGATCAGTGCACTGTGGATTCCAGTTAGCCCAGGGAAGGATACCGCCACATTGTGAGTCAGTCGCAGGCTGGTGGAGATTGCGGACAGGTTTGGGCAGAAGCTGTGGAAGGAAGCAAAGAGAGCCGAGGCGAGGCATTAGATTTTGGCTTTTTCCAAAGTAAATGATTGGGACACCAGACAGTTTGAGAATATAACAGGCAGCTGAAATATGAATGTGAAATTACTTTCTTTTCACCCCAGAACTGAATGCAGAAGCTCAGAAAGGAAATTCCAGCTTCTGCTTTAAAAATCACTAATGCTGACAGATACCGACCCCTGCCTACTAGCATATGAACAACTCTGCAGAACGCTAGGAAACCCTTCAGCTATTTATTTTTTTCACCAAAAACAATTAAGGGTGGAAAGGGGGGGTTAGTCTTGTTGTGTAAAACAATTCTGCAAGCTAATCTCAAAGCAGTCACATGACAGCACATGACCCATTCACTTTGCCAAGGTCGATAAACCAGGGAACTGGAAGTGCACACGTTTCAGCGTTAACAAGAAAGTCTGTGTGAGATTCCACTGTCAGAAAACTGAATAAAGGCCGATTGGAAAGTCAGAAGGTCAAAACCTCGGCTTGGGGTTTGTGGAAGTCTTTGGGGCCAGAATCAAATGTTAACCTCAGCATTAATCTGTTCTGCTAATATTGTCTGTTATCTCTGCCTGGATGCACTCACATCACCTCAAGCTCAACCTCTCCAAATCAGATCTGTTTTCTGCTGATCTCCGCATCTCAATCCCCTTGGAATCCACCACCCTCTCTCCTTCTTCTTCTTCCGCTAAAAATCTAGGAGTCACCCTCGATCCTGCGCTCGCTCCAGCTCATCCAGAACTCTGCACACGCTACTCCACTGGCTCCTGATACCAGCACGCATTCAGTTCAAGACATTGACCCTCACCTACCGCTGTCTCAACCACACTGCACCAAGCTACCTTCAGTCCCTCGTCTCCAGACCACTGTGGTCTTCCGATGCCAGAAGACTAACTCTACCTCCTCTCCACTCCCCTTCCTCCAGAGCCGCTCCTTCTCATCCCTGGCCCCCAAATGGTGGATCGACCTTCCCACCGAAGTCAAAACAGCAGAGTCCTTGACCTCCTTCCGGCGCTTACTCAAGACAAATCTTTTCAGACAGTACTTGTAATATTAGTCCTTTTGCATTACTAATACTTGTATTATTGATGGATTTCCCACTTGCTCCCTTTCCACTAGCCCTTGATTGTGACCCTACATCTTTACAGCACTTAGCTTTTACTTTCCAGGAAGTATGACCTCACTTATTGTACTTACCCGTGTAAATTAGAAGTAAAATGTATTATACTTTGAATTGCTTTGTATAATGTAAAATTGAATTTGTAATGTTTGATGCCTTGTACTTAACTGTATTCTTGCACTTTGTATTGCATTTATATTGTAAGTCACCCTGGATAAGGGCGTCTGCCAAGAAATAAAAATAATAATAATAATAAATAATAATAATAATAATAATAATAATAATAATAATAATATTACACTTGACATTGCCTGTTGCACCCTGATAACGCAGATGTGAATATATTTACAGTCGACAAGAACCAATATGATACTTCCTTTTCAATATCTTTGACTAATGTATATTGGTTATGGGATCTAGTACAGAAGCTGACCTTCTGTTTTGAGGGAAATGAACAGAAGACTCATACAGGTGAAAGTGTTTCAGTGTGCCTCTTCCCCAGCTGCAGAAGACTTACAATTTAGATGCTGTGACTCCCAGGACCATGAACAAGTACAGCAGCCACAAAACCTGAAGAAAAGGAGAAACATGATCAAGACAAGTGCTACCAAATGGGGGAAAATACATGAGCTAAAAATACCTACGGCAACTCAATATCGCGGCAAGCTTTACCTACGGCAGGAACCAACAATGGAACATGCAATTACAATACAATACAGATGGATAGCGTACGAACTCCAGAATCCTTTGCAAGGTGCCAAACTGAAAAAGGGAAATGACTTGCACACCAACTAATATGCTCAAAAAATACATTTATTGAACACAAAACAGAATGAGTTTTATTTGATGAAGTGCTTTTTTAATGGGACTCACATAGAGGAACATGGCGAAAGCAAACAGCCGGGGGGAGAACTGGCAGAATGCAGCCCGCAGGTAGTGGATGAAGCCGTCATCCTGTTCGCAGTCTGGGGTACTCTGGATGAACGCGCAGCGTTTCTCCACTGAGACGTTCATCACCGCACGGCACTGTGGGAAACACAGAGCAAGGGCTGTACCACCTCTCACTGTTACACCAACTGCTGCACAGTCATAGCAGGGAATTAACTCTTTGGTCACTAGGTCACTGTGAAAATGCCTGGTTTACAACTTCCTCCTGTTCCACCACTGTAGCAGGCAGTGTGTCATGTGACAGGGAATGCGGAGTGCTTTTGAACCGCAGACTTCAGGGTTAGTGGGAGTGCCAGCGAGAGGAATGTCTCTTAGGACACAGGAGGAAGAGGTAAGGATACATTTTATAAGCCCTCCCTACTGTTCTACATGTTCACAATGTTCCCAAATGTTTCCATAAATTTGCATGAGATTGCGTCTCTGGAAAGGTGGACACAATTAGAAATACCTGTGGATTTCTAAAGAGGATGCTTTCTTGTCTGTACTTGACAGGACAATTCAAGTTCTTTTTAGTCATGTAAACACATTGATGAAGAAAATTGCTTGTCTACATTGGGCCAAAAAAAGTGAAATGCACTTAGATGCCTACATTTTCAATACCAAAGGTTTTCATGAAGTAGAAGGCATCATAAAACATGTTAGGGTTGATGTCAGTGTTACTCCTTATTTATCGCTCTCAATGTTGAGAAAATATACTGTGAGTTTACAATAAAGTTAAATTACTTACTTTCTCAATTCCTCAGTTCAAGCTCGGCAGTGGCTTTACTGAGCTTTACTACACTCTACAATGAATGGCATTTCACAATGTTTTCTCCATGCATTCACTCAAATATTTAAACTATGTGACAAGAAACTTAAAATGGTGTGTATACACTACATTAAAAAAGTACAGTACACATTCAAGAAAATAGCATTGCATAGCAAGTGCTGAAAAATACCAATATTCAGTTCCTGCTGACCTTTGCCTCCCTAACTGCAATAGTATGTTCCAGAATAAAATGTACCACGATCACAGTGAAAATTGCATGCTATATAATCTATATCTGTAATACCCAAAATATAGTTGTTTTTTTTAATATATATTTTTTTTACTTCCTGAGGAATGCCGAGTGCCAAATATAGTCATCGGAAATGAATACCTTGTTTCCGAAGTAAACAAATTATCCACAATGACATAAGGTAAAATTATCACCTGCCCCATCCTTTATGTCAAACCATGGGCTCCGAGTCATCTTCTAATCTTTATCCATCTTAACTCACTAAGTCAAGTGGACATTTATCTTCTTCATTGGCCACTTACAGGTGACGACACAAAACAGATCTAGGTACACTGCAAGTACAGGTCTTGAAAAACAGCTGGAGACCTGGAACAAGTGGTACGTTGAGCAATAATTGGACACTTGGTGTAGAATGACAGCCAGAGAACACAGCAGCCCCTTCAGGAAGCAAGTAGGGCATAAGTTAAAAACAACAACTGCAGTTTGTGCCTTGATATACTGGCACAGATGTGTAATTATGCAGGCATTTCACCTTTAAGCATTGCTGTGTAGCTGACAGCGCAAAGAAATGACAGCTCCAAACAGAGCCTCCAGGCAGGGGTAGGGCAGCAAAGAGCCTCCCAGCTCAATTACTCGCAGAACTCCATTTTATTCAAAGGTGCTCTAAGTTGAGAGAAGCTTGACAGGACTTCAGAGTGGATGAACCAGTAAAAGTTGACACTTGAAGAGCAAGATGTAGGCCTACAGTCCAGATAGCGACCTCTACCACAGCAGCAACAATAGTAATTAGAATAGAATAGCTTTAAAATTTCTTTTAACTTCAATAATAATGTATATTTTTCTAAAGGGGGGGATGCTCCATCAGGGGTGGAAGTGTGAAGTAAGGGTTAGGGCTCTGAACTCTGGAGTACAGGGTTGTGGGGGTCACTGCTGTTGTACCCTTGAGCAAGGTACTTTACCTAGATTACTCCAGTAAATGCCTAGCTCTTTAAATGGGTACACATGTACTAATAACGTGGTATGCTTTAACAATTGTAAGTCACCCTGGATAAGGGTGTCTGCTAAGAAATTGGGTAATAATAATAATAATAATAATAATAATAATAATAATAATAATAATCAGCAATAGAGATCACAAAGGCAGTAGATCACTTTGGGCACTTTAGGAGGAGTGGGTTTTGTAACTGTGTTACAGCCTCCATTTACTTTCTGCCAATTCCAAGCATCCACAAGTGAAACCTTTGTTTCACATTGACATTGTGGCTCTTTCACCCAATTTGACTTTGAATTTGAATTTGAGTGCAAATCTAATCCTTTGTGTTCTGCGTAATCCTCTACTGCAGGGCTTCCCAACCTTTTCCATTCCAAGGCCCACTTGATCAACATCATAAATCTTTGAGACCCACTACCCACAAAATCCATTCAAAAACTCAATTTTAAATAAATTTAAATACATATATTTGCATAATTTGTCAATGACGTCACATTCGTTTTTACAATTAATCCATATAAACAAAATAAAACATCCCCTTCTAGTTTAAAATGTGTTATGTCGAACAGTAATCGTGTTTTAATTTATTTTTACAATCACACGGTTTATATATAGGTAGTCTTTTGATTTAACTTGCATGAAACATGTTAACCTTCCAGTAAAAGCACTTTACTCTTAATAAACTGTATGTGTGGTGACGTATGCATGTTATCTTTAATTTGTATTTTATTCAATGGAGAAAATAGTGTCGGAAAAAACGAATCGGTATTAAAACGGTGTAAAACACTTGATGAATAAATCCCTGTGTTCAGTAACATTAAAAAGACAACTATACTGAAAGTAGTAAATACGAAAGACACTGGAACACAGTAACCTTAATAGTTGGGTTAACTAAAGAAAAAGACTCCCTTCTACAGTTTGTGTCAACATTATATATTTTTTCAGTATATAATAATAATAATAATAATAATAATAATAATAATAATAATGGGTAAATTGCAATGAACTTATAACGGAGCTGCTTACTAACCACAGGATCATCTCCACTTAGTGCGCTGTTAGTGCGCTAGTTCGTTGCAACTGACCCATTAATCCTAATAAATTATGTTACTAATTTAAATTTACACTGATTAAATGATCCCGGAGATTGGTAGTTCCTCCGTGATATACCACTTTTCAGTTGTACAGCTTACATTCAACTTTTTGGGTGTCTTCTGTGCATTTAGCAAAAAATCCCGAACAGCAGATGTTTTTCGAGACATTTGTTTAGTTTTTTTTTGTTTGCATTATATTGCACAACACTTAAATGCAGAATAACACAGAGTGGTCCACATGCATGCTGGTAGATGGGGGGATAGTACTCTTTCAGAAGAAAAAAATAGTTAAATTATCAGTGTAATCGTACATTTTCAAAATACATTGTTTAAATTTAATCTGGTCCAATACCTGCTGACACAACGGTTTTTAACTTTGTTATATTCCACAATTTTTATTTAAGTAATGGGCATTATACAAATCAAATGTTTTAATGTAGATAGACTACGAGTGACATCTGAAGTCAATGGCTGTATTTGAAACCGCATACTATACGTACTACATACCAGCATTTCAGTAATGTTGAAATGTTGGTATGTAGTACGTGTAGTATGGGTAGTATGCGGTTTTGAATACAGCCAATTTCTATCAACAAGAGAAAAAAAAAAAAATGTGATTGTCACGTGACAAACCTTAAAAACCTCTGAAGCTCTGGAGACCGAACGAACCTTCGAACCTTCCAAGACAGGCCTAACTATTATTATTATTTATTTTATTTTTTTACAAAAAATGTATTCCTATTTTAAATGCATTTAAAAATGTTTGTGGCCCACCTGCAGTGCCTCTACGGCCAGGTTGGGAATCACTGCTCTACTGCTATGCTTACAACTATTTTGTCAAGAGGTGGAGTGGTTTGCAAGGTAGAGGGGGAAGGGCAGTCATTTTGCACCACACAAAGCTGAAAAAAAGACCCTTGAATCTGAATGAGGAAGTGAAGTTGGGAAATATTACAGTTACACCTGCGGAAGATTCCTTTTCTCTTTCTCACCAAATGTTTTTTTTAGCTCTATGACACAATCTGGCTTCCCTTTCTCACTTCCAGACAAATGGTTTAGAATTAAGGGAGAGAGCGCCACAGATCACAAGATAATCTGGAATATGCAGCCAGAATAAAAAATACACATTTGGAAAGCACAGATATAATACATGACCTATTTAGGACGGAGGTCAAGAAGGCTACTGTTCATAGATTCTTGCATGTCTCCATTAATTTCCTCCCCAGATTGGTTTGGCCAGAATTTACTGTGCTAAATTAGGATACACTTAAAAAATGTTGGCTGAAGTGCTGAGAGCCTATTTCTACACTTAATACAGATCCGTTTCCAGATGTAGATTACTGTGCTCAAGTACCTACATTTCTTTTATTTGTCTTGTGAAAGTGTGCCACGGTGCAGTTGCACTGCAAATATGTGGTCTTCCAGTTAAATAACATAACATATTTACTTTTCTGTCGCACGGCTTGACATGGTTTGCCATATCTGTACACTGTTTTTCTCCATATCCCATTACACATTTCTAAACACAGTTTCAGATTAATGTGTACTAAATTTCAATGTATAAAGTAAACAACACTACACTCACAACACAAAGAAAAATAATGCTTTGTATGCTTTGAAAATGTAGCTTTGCCCCAAGTATGCGTAACCTTTGCAAAGGTGCAGTACTAGGTCGCGTTCGTGTAGCGCAGATGTCCGCAGTTTTGCGCGGGTCTGCGCGGCTCCACCAATGGGATCATAAGGATTCTGCACATCTGTGCAAAACTGAGGGAATCTGCGCTACCTTAGTAGGGAGCTGGTAGGAGCATTTGCTCTACACTCAGTGAGTAAGAAAGTTTAAACAGATCATTACTGTGGAGTTAAAAGATCAAACCATGCACTTACTTCATCGGAGGTGCCATTCAACATCACTCCAAAACGGTCCACTTGCAATGGCAGGTCACTGCGCAGCCTGGGGTCTTCTGTAAACGGCGCAGTTGTGCGCGCCAGGCTCCCGGGAGCAGCAGCAGATTCCGCAGACAGGCAGTGGACGTTGGAGAGCGTGTCCATAAACGCCAAAGATACAAATAAAAAACAAGATTTCGCTGGCATTATTTGTTCGTATTGTCCCTCCTTTGTAAATAATTGCAATTGTCTCTAAAGTTGCCCATCCTGCTCAACGTCTGGCCCCCAATGAAGAACTCCGTCGCAGAAAACCAAATCCTTGCTCGCTAACCAGCATTGCCCTACCTATAAATACAACCCACGAAAAGAGGAAGCGTTTCAACCAATATTAATATGACTAATAACAAGAACAATGTGGCTTTTCCTGAATCACTGTCAACTAATAATATAAATCAGGTGATGCATTAGGTATCACTGCACGCCACATTTATTTCTCTTTGGTTTTAGGATCCACTTGCATAACGTACCATAACATATATGATAATATGATTAAAAACATATGTATATAGTCACATGCTTAAAATGTTTTTGAATATTCCCAATCCCAATAAATGCACAACAATCTGAACAAGCCAGTTGTAATTATATGTTGAACATAGTGCTCCGCTGGTTTTGGCAGAACTTGACTAGTCCAACTCGGGCTCAGACACCGTTCCCCCGCTCGGAGCTGCGATGACTGCGGTGGATATTGTCGTGATCCTGGTTAGATACACAGAACAACGTCTCGCAACCCCATTTTCTTTCGTAAACAGTTACCGCTTATGTATCTCCTATACTAGCCTCGACTGCCCGCCTGCTGCTTGCTGGCCGGCCTGCCTGCCTGCCTGCCTGCCTGCCTGACTGACTGCTTGCTTGCTTGCTTGCTTACTTGCTCGCTCCGCCTGGATCAACTTAACTTCCTAAATAAGTCACGTTGACTGCTTGCTCTAAAACCCTCCTTCTTAAAGGAGAAGCGACCTTCTTTTAACCCCGTACTGTCGCTAAATGTTAGCATTTGGTCTCTACTCTTCTGTCATCAATGGAAATGGAAGCTTTCAATGTAGCAAGCTTACTGTTATTTTAAACAGACATTGGCAATTCTGTTTCTGTGTACAGTCCAAATCTTCTCTAAATCACATCACTAAACAAATGAACGGCTCAGGAAATTGGAAAAATAAAACACTTTCCAGTCTTTAGTAACCGACTGTTTGAGGAGTGACCTTTAGCACCGGCTGTATGTGTGCTTCTCCAGAACTTCCAGTCCTGGTTTGGTTCCCCCTTTAAGCAAGCGATTGGTGTGATCTGGCCAGTAAGATGTGTTCATCTAAAATAAAAAAAGAAGAAGAATAACTAAGTTGAGTAAGTCACTAACTTTAATAAGTAACTGACTTCAGTCACTAACTATAATGACTAACCCAGATAAGCCACAAGTTGTGGCTCTTGATTTGTTGTTGTTGTTTCTTGCTTATGGTGTGCCATTGCAAGAGACCTTGATTCTTTATAGCCATCTTTTAAAAAGCCAGCCACTGGAAAGCCTATCTGTCCAAGTGAACATGGTTTGGAGAAAGACTGTGAGCATGGGAGCTTAAAAACCCCTTGAGAACTGCAATTATAACTGGATGTGGGGTATGTGTCTTCTGTATAGCTAAATGTGTGAGTACACAAAAAGTATTAATGCCACAGATGTGTGCACTGCAAATAGATACTGCTAAATCAGGTTAAAACAGGCTTTAGCACAGGTGACCTGAGAAAGTGCGCAGTATGGAAAACCATGGTGGGGAAGAGGTCAGCTAAAGAGATGTTTTATTTAGATCATATCAGTGATTTCTGCATTTTTGCAATCATAACCATTACAATTGAGCAAACTGAAACCACCATCAACAACAAAAAAGCAGAAATCGCTACAAAACCAAACAACGGATAATTTAAGTGTTTCATTTGATAGATGGACAGGGTTTTCAGGTTTGCTTGCCTTTTTGTTTGTCTTGCATGGTGGTGTTATTTCACTCAATTGAAGTGGACAGGAGACCTAAACATATGTTGGTTATTAACATCACTAAATATTTCAGTGGGGGTCAAACAATGGATCTTACGTGGTTATTTTTTGGTCTTTTTCTCTTTTGACTGAAACTGGGTGATGCCTCTTTTCAAAGATGATGCAGTGACCAAATTCTGTACAATTTGAAAGCACTGGGGAGATTCGAATAGATCAAACTGGTATGCAATGCAAGGATTTCACAGAGGCTTCTTACACAACAGCTACAGACGTGCATTGTGCTAGAAAAGAGATAACATGTTGCTACACGCTAATATTCTCATTACAAACCAAGCATTGGCAAAAACAAACAAAGAAAAAAATACTCTTTGGTCTGGATAAAAACATTCTTAGAAGGACATGCCTTTACAGTTATTTACTATACAGGACTTTGGGAATAGCACAGTATACAAAGATAAATATATCTAAAGTAGAGTGTAGTAAAGCACTGCAATACAACCTCAGTAAAACCATGCAGAAAGTGCAAAAAATCCAGTCAATGGTGTCGGTCACCCTTAAATCACCAGACTTGAAAAAGATTTAATGCTGGTCACCACAGCTTGTATTAAGGTCATTTTCAACAAACTCCCATTCAAGAATTGAACCTTAAGAGATTAGTGCTTTACTGAGACCTATACAATTTGCCGCATTGAGACTGTAAGAGGCTGGGATGGGTCTCACCCTGACCTACATGAAATATCTCTTTAGCTGGCTAGTAGCATTTGTAAATGCATTCTCTACACCTGGGTCTCCCTTACTTTCCCAGGTCAATCTGTGCTATAGCCTGTTTTAGCCAGATTCTGAACGATCTATTTGCTGTGCACACATCTGTGGAACCTATATTATTTGTGTACTCAGACAGTTATACAGAAGACACATCCCCCATATCTGGTTATAATGGTACATTTCAAGAGATTTTAAGCTCCCAGGATCATACATGTCCATGTCTTTAATCAGTATTCAATAAGATCAGAATGGCACTGGAAGAGATGCTCTAACAGAGTCAAAGGACTGGCATGAGTGCACGCCATCAGCAACACAAAATTTCAACCAAAATAACAACAGCCATTGCTTTTAACATCCCGGCATGGGATGAAAAAATAAAGGCTACTTTCTTTTCAAAATGTACTGCACGACAGGAGTAACGACCCTGACCAATTGCGATAAGTGGCCATCTTCAAGAATTAAAAGTCTGCAATGTTAGCACAGATCTATGGATACAATTAAGGCTGAGAAGAGATCATCAACAATGTTAGAATCACAATATTTTTTAATACGTGGAAAAGAATCATACCGTTATTTTCTACATTTTGTGTTCATATATGTATTTATTTGGTGAGATCCTAATATTATATCTCTAGATTAAAAAATATATATTTAAAATTCAGGTTGACTACATTCCGATAAATGTACATTAGACATCAAATACTCTTATATGTTGCAATCAACAGCAAACCCCATTGTCAGGACATGGCATTTCAAACACATAGAAACACATGCATGTCATCACTTCATCATAGCCAGTTTCCCTTATGCTGTAATCAATACCTGATAGTAACACTCAGGTAAAGGACATTTGGGATCTGTTATCAGAAGGCACATATTGTTATTACTGGTTACTGGTTACTGAGCACCTCTCTGAATCAGCTTATATCCTCTCTCTCATTGAATGCAAGAATGCACTTAAAAACAGGTTACCTATGCAAGTTTCCAATGGAAAATGTACCTTTAACATGGTATTGTATACCATAGTTTTACAGTGGTTTGCTCTGGGTCAGCAGGCCTTGTGCTTAACTACAGTGGAATATGGTTGACTAGTAGTAAACATACCTTAGAAACACAGGTCATGGTATAGCATGTAATTCCCAAGTTCTAGCTGTAAGAGGAATATTTTCAATGTATGATTTCCAGACAATGTAACAGTTTAACTGAAACTCATATTATGGGGAAGACACAGGTGTGCAATAATCATTTATTTGTGACAGATTGCATGTAAAACGAATATAATTTTATTATATTCCTAAAACATGTAATAATAAGCTGCTGTTGAGTTTCAGGAGAGAAGGCAGCCTGGTGTGTCATCTTTCTTCTTCTCCTTCTCCTTGATATTTTATGATCTTTATCATGAGCTCAGACCATAATCAGATTATGTGTTAGCATTGGCTCCTTCTCTGCCTATTGTCATAAGATGAACACAAGAATGCACTGGATTCTATTTGTTTGGATGAGTCCAGACCATATATGGATGTGAAATGGTTAAACTGAAAGCTGTTAGGAGACACAGGCTCCCATGGAGAAAGAATCCTCCATAGCAGAGAAATATGCCGAACCCTAGAATATCTTAAATAAGTGTAGTAAAGTACTGTGAAGGCATGTTGAATCCATTGGAAACCACTGTAAGACTATATTAAAACCACAGTAAGGCCCCGTTAAAAGTGCAAAAGAGCCTAGTGGAATCTATAAATCAATTTTGGGAGTAGACAACTTCGATGTCATCACTCTCACTTCTGGCCAAGAGTATAAATACTACATCATCAACACACCGCCCTATCGTTCGTTGTTTTGCATCCCAGCACCTCCCCCATCACGGCCTCTGCAGCAAGACCTTGGCTCAATCCCTGTAATGGGGGCTTGACGGTGTGGACCCGGCTCCAAGAGAATAAGCCAAAACAATTCAAATCACATTCCCACACATATCGGTGTTGTTAAACTATTGGATTGTAAATTTCCTAAGGTAAACGTGCACCTTATTTATACATTACATAGTGTTTTGATCTGTAACTAAAAATATAACAGCAAATCATTCTTTTAAAGAGAGATTATCATACAGCAACAATTCAAAAGTAATTTAACATCTGTTCAGACTGTACTTGTAATTTAGCAGTTTATTCTCCTGAGCAGTTCAGCTCTCCTGTAATCTTGCACTTTATATAACTGTTTCATTATACTGCTTACTCTTACATTGCTAGTACTCCTGTTGTTTATTTGTGATTTCCGCTTTACCCGCTTCCCTTTAGCTATTACCTATGACTTCAGCACATCTGCACTTTTGATTTGCTCTTGTATCCTGTAAGTTGCCCTGGATAAGAGCATATACCAAGAAATAAAGAATAATAATAATAATAATAATTATTATTATTATTATTATAAAATAAAATGAATAATAATAATAATAATAATAATAATAATAATAATAATAATAATAATAATAATAAACTGGCAAATGCTTGGCATCCAAAAAACCTGCAGTAACAACCCGGAAGTAGTTGAAATGGTAATACAAGTGCAGATGTTGACAATCACAAAAAAACAGCACTCTGTTTCTCTGACACCCCCAGTATTAGGCACTGGCTGTGGTGAAGGAGCTCCCATCATACACCAAGGCCATGTCCATGGCAACCACCTCCTTATCGTAGCAGCCACTCATCTCCTTGGTAACCACAGGGCACAGGTCCTGCTCACACCACCTGTAGGATAACAGAGCAGGGTGGCAAATCAAAATAAACCAGCCCCAAAAATATAAAGGACAAGCCTTGCACACTTGAGCAAGGAAATGACCCTGGGGGAGAGGTACCTTAGTGCAGCATAGACATCTGTGTTTGAGGCCCCTTCCCAGGCAGCATGGTCTACCAGCAGGGCAGCTGAAGAAGACAGACAGACAGACAGAAGGACAGTGAGATGGACAGAGATTTTGTCTCTTCTTCAGCCTCTTGTTCCCCACACGTAACTACAATGAGCCACCTGTTTGAGTGGGGATTTACAAGGTCGAAGTGAAACAAAACAAGGTGAGTGGCATGACTGGCTTGTCATTTTCGGTTGAACACAAAGCACATTACAGTAGACTGTGCATAGCAGAACGTCATCATGCCATTGACAAGCAGAACCGGGTACATTGGAGAAGTTTCAGTCTGGAGAAGTAAAATACTCAGAACAGTGGGCCTAGTTAGATTGTGAATTCATTTGTAATGTCTGCAGATACCATCTCTTTTCACGGATTAGGTCATACCCACCTCTTCCTGTTATTCGGGGGAATGTTGTACCGTGTGGTTAGGAACATAAGAACATAAGAAAGTTTACAAACGAGAGGATGTCATTTGACCCATCATGCTCGTTTGGTGTCCATTAATAACTAAGTGATCCAAGGATCCTATACAGTCTATTTTTAAATGTTCCCAAATTTTCAGCATCTACCACATTGCTGGGGAGTTTGTTCCAGATTGTGACTACTCTCTGTGTAAAGAAGCGTCTCCTGTTTTCCGTTTTGAATGCCTTGAAGCCCAATTTCCATTTGTGTCCCCAGGTGTATGTGTCCCTGCTGATCTGGAAAAGCTCTTCTGGTTTGATGTGGTCGATGCCCTTCATGATTTTGAAGACTTGGATCAAGTCCCCACATAGTCTCCTCTGTTCCAGGGTGAAAAGGTTCAGTTCCCTCAGTCTCTCCCAGTAGGACATTCCCTTCAGACCTGGAATAAGTCTGGTTGCTCTCCTCTGAACTGCCTCTAGAGCAGCAATATCCTTCTTGAAGTGTGGAGCCCAGATCTGTACACAGTATCCAGATGAGTTCTAACTAGTGTAGCGTTATGTTGGGTGTATTTTGATAAGAGCATTTTAGCTCTGAGCTGAAGCACTGAGCTAAAGAAGACCTCTCCCCCCCAAAGTTATCAGATTTCCTTAACTCATCAGCTTGGAACTGGTTTACATCAAAGTGACAGTTTTGGGGAGGATGGCACCGAGAATAGGCCAAATAGTTTGGAATCCTGCTATGAGATGTCTGGAGAAAGGGGCCTGTAGGTAATAAAAAAACTCACTAACCTGCGTAGTTATTTAATGTCTGACTAACAATATTAATGAGAGACTCACCTTAGTCTTACTAACCGGTATTGTAGTCAATGTGTTTATAACCTTTTTTGTTTAACGATTTGTGTGTTATCATATGCGATCCCATGGTCTTTGATTTGGTCACGGAAGTGATTTGTCTTTGATTTGTTGATCTAGAGTTGAATTTTAATTAGTCTTTCCCTTTTGTATAATTAGTGTAGTGCTACATTTAGTCTTTGTTTTTGAATAAATTTGACAATTTATATCTTTGGAATTGGTGTCTGCGTCCAATTATTACAGAAATTTAGTTCTACAAGATTCCAGGATTCGTGATAAGGTGATACTATAAATTCACTTCTTTAATTGAAATTTATACGTGTACCTTACGCTACACTAGTGCATTGTACAGTCTGAACATTACTGCCCTTGTTCTCAATTCTACACTTTTGACAATATACCCTAGCATTGTGTTTGCCTTTTTTATTGCTTCCCCACACTGTTTGGATGGAGAAAGTGAGGAGTCCACATAGACTCCTAGGTCTTTCTCATGCGATACTTCATCTAGTTCTATTTCTCCCATAGTGTAATTATAGTGGACATTTTTGTTACCTGCATGCATTACCTTGCACGTGTCCACATTGAATTTCATCTGCCAGGTGTCGGCCCACAACTGAATGTTATCTAAGTCCCTTTGAATAGCCTGTGCTGCTGAGATTGTATCTGCTGAGTCACCTATTTTAGTATCATCGGCAAATTTGACAAGTTTACTAACTATCCCAGAGTCCAGATCATTAATATAGATTAGAAAAAGCAAAGGCCCTAGTACTGATCCCTGTGGAACTCCACTAAGAACCTCACTCCAGTTAGAAGCAACTCCTCTATTCAACACCCTCTGCTTCCTATACATCAACCAGTTCATAACCCATCTACTTACATTACCCTGAATGCCTACAGCTTCCAATTTGAGGATCAGTCTGTGGTGTGGAACCTTATCAAAAGCTTTCTGAAAATCTAAGTATATCATATCATATGCTTTCACATCATCTACAGCTGCAGTTGCATGTTCAAAAAATTCTAATAAATTAGTAAGACATGATCAGCCTCATCTAAACCCATGATGACTATCTCCAAGAATATGGTTTTCATTAAGATGCTCCACTATTTTCTGTCTAATCATTTTTTCCAACATTTTACAGGTGATGCAGGTGAGACTGATTGGTCTGTAATTTCCTGGCTCAGTTTTGTCCCCTTTCTTGTGGATTGGTATGACATTTGCTGTCTTCCAGTCAGTTGGCACATCCCCTGTTCTAAATGTCATTTGGAAAATTTGACTTAGCGGCCTATAAATCATTTCCCTCATTTCTTTAAGTACTGTTGGAAATATACCATCTGGCCCAGGTGATTTGTTTGTTTTTAATTCTGCTAGTCCCATTAGTACCTCCTCCTCATTTATCCTGATCTCTCTTAGGATTTGCCTGGACTGATTGTTAACCTGTGGCATGTTATCTGTCTTTTCTTTTGTAAAAACCACTGTGAAATACTCATTTAGAACATTTGCTACCTCTTGTTCGTTTTCCAAGGTACTTCCATTTTTGCCCTTTATCTGTTTCACTTCCTCCCTTATTGTCCTCTTGCTATTGTAGTATTGAAAAAAGCTCTTTGCAATAGTTTTAGGTTTTAGGTTGCCATCAGTTCTAAGATAGCATTTTTGCCATCATCTTTGGCCATGTAGCAAAACCACATTTGGACAAAGAGTAGCTTTGACAGTACAGATTGCAATACCGTGGCACAGCTCTGGGTTCTGAATACCTATGCAGCAAAAAGAGTAACTGTGAACCTGACTGTGACCCTTGAGAAATCATGTCACATGCTTTATTTCAGCATGAAAGAAACGGTAGCATATTTCATAGGACCCATGCAACTGACTGTGACGAAATGGGAGCCACTAGTGATGCAAACTGCAGCAGAGAATCCAGTATCACCTCCTGATATCTCCCGTGTCACTTCCTTGAGTGCTAATCTTACTAATATGTTCTATCTTTTAATCTCATTTCTATTATTTGAATTCCAAATGCACCACCAGTGCATCTATTCAAAGAAGTGGTGTCAAAATCACACTAATGGGCCTACCTCAATGACTAGCTGGATGACTTGAACATTTTTCTCCAGACAGTTCAATGTTTTGTGGGTGCAACATCTTTAGTTATGAGCTGCAATGTAAAATATAATGTAAAAAGCAATGTCAAAGTCTTAAATAAGCCCTTAAATTAAAGGGAAAATAATGAAATGAATTGAGTAATTTAGAGTGTAGAGAAATTTGCATTCATCCCCCCGCCAAACCTACCCAGGTATACTAGATACTTGCCCATGTAGATTCGTGCCAGGCTGTATGCCAGGTCCCGGGCTGCCAGCTCTATGAAAGCAGGAGGTTTCTGTAGAAACACCCCCAGCCTGGAGAGGGAACGGTCTACTGCCACCACCGATGGACTCAACCCATGCTTCTCAGAGGCTGAAGCCAGCTTGTTCTGGAAAGCACACCACAAAACACAGAACTCAGACCCACAAAAAAAAAGACACACTCTTCTGTAAGCTGACTGGATCTGTAGACACAGCATTTTTAGGAGACCAGACAAGATTTCAAAGTTGTCCTCAAAGGGGAAGTGGTTAAGGCACCAATGAAGCATCACACTTTTACTGAATGTAGGTGCTTTATTACCCTGTACATTAGGTGTTTATACATCATTTATCACTAAAGAACAATAGTGGAAAAGTGATCTACACAGGAAAACAAATTGAAACTCTGACAAAAGCATCCCTCTTTGGAAATCTGCCTAAGAAACAGATCCAGGTCTGAACACATTGTCTTACTGTTCCTGTCTAGAATGGTGTTTTGTATTTTGTCAGGGTTTAACATTTAGATTATCTGGAGTATAGGCTATATTATTCATAGCCCTGGTGGAGCAGCTAAAATCCCACCAGGCAACTGTTGACCATGTATTAACAGCAGTACGGGCTCCATGTTTAATCTCACTGACTGCTGCAACCCTATGGTCAGATGATCAGCGGAATACCGTGCTGGTCTTTACATAAGTCTTCCTGATTTTCAGTTCCGTTCAAGTGACCCAGAGGTATTTTAAAGGTTAAACTCATAGCTTGTGATCACTGTTTCAGTTGTTGGTGCCCCGACCATAAAGTTAACCTCATTGCTTTTCATAATACTGAGGAAATAGAAGAATTGCATACTGGAAAAGGATGTGTGCACATTGGAGAGAGCTGCTCCTCAAACACTATCTGAGCGATCACTCCTTTTTTGGTTTAAATCGAGGTGACAAGTCATGTGAGGGCTGACTTGGCTATCAAGCTCCTGGTTTATTTAATCAGCTAAAAGCACTATAAATTCAGCAATGCAACGTGGTCTTCTGAATTATCCTGTGCAGCAGAAATAATAATAACACAAAAAGATTTGTATTAGTAAGTACTAATGCTTGTCATTTACTTTTTTGGTGGATGGCAGTTACCCATTACAGTCCCAATATGACGATATGGCAGTATATATATATACTGAATATAAAAAGTGTTGTGACACCTCAACAGTTACAGAGCAGGGCGGCTTATTCTTGTGGGTTAAAGATTGTGATGCATTGGTGGTAAAATACTGGCCAGTCGTATTACAGGCAGAGTTTAGCTGTTCTCTCTCCTCCTGCACACTCACCCTGGCTTCAGTGAAGAAGGCCTCCAGAGCTTGGCCTCGGCTTTTGGCCACACAGCGTAGGACGTCCAGAGACAGGATGTTCGTGGTGCCCTCCCAGATACTCAGGACCTGGGTGGGGAGGGGGTGAGAGGTAGATAGAGGGAGAGAAGGGAAACAAGATTAGAGGCACAGAGAAAATACATCCATACAAATAATAAAACCTCAGTATTTAAAGGATGTCTGATGAGACCCAAAATAAGATCAATAAACGCAATATTCCAAATCCATTCTACAGATAAGGAGAATTAATGGATCCCCCCCCTAATCTAGTAAACACACTCCACTACAACCAGGAAAGGTTTTGAGAATCACACATAGGAATAAACAAAATACCGTAATTCCAAACAGAAACAGAAATAGTTTTGAAAGAAGAAACCTCAAAAACAGAAATTCCCCTTCTTGAGGACTACAACTAGGAGACTACATTCCACACTCCTATCAGACCTCTTCAAATGCCACTTCTTAAGACACATGGTTGTATTTTGTGTGTGTGGGAAGGTGCGTGTCCTCTGGCTCCCCCTACCTGTGCATCTCTCAGCAGTCCCGGCAATCCTGTGTCCTCCATGTAGCCTTGTCCCCCAAAACACTCCAGACCTTCAGAGACCACTGCTATCGCCTGTGGACGGGGGGTTCAGGGGTGCCACAGGGAGAGGGGGTAGATAGAGAGCAGCAAAGAGATTTAACAAGCATTTTATTCATTAAAAAAATAAAGAGACAAGATGTTTTCTCATTCACTCTATCTCACATTCGCAGACTCTCACTCTGTACCTGTTTTCCAGTGTAGAGTTTGGCGAGAGGGGTCAACAGGCGCAACAGGTGCAGCTCGTGCTCTGAGGCTAAACCCCCCTCCTCTCTTCCCAGCAGCCCGCACACTGACATCAACAGCAGGAAGGCTCCCCGCACTTCCACCTGGACACACAGATGAACTTATGTTGTAAGTTTTGCACTTATGTTGAAGGCGCCCTGGATAAGGTCGACTGCCAAGAAATAAAAATAATAAAAAATAATAACTAATGATGAAATGAATCAAAGAATAGATTCTGTAAGGTTCTGTTCTCAGGGTTCAGCTAGAATAACAAAAAGCATTAAAAAATAACATCACTGGGAGTCGATTGCTGGGGACATTGGTATAGAACTGCAAATCAAACCCTTATCACATGATACGTCACTACCATCATGAAAGGACATTGCTTCAGGAGAGCATGCTCCACCTCCAGCTTACCTCCATCCTAGCCATGGTCTGCAGGTGGAGTGGGTGGTCCTTCAGGAACTTCCCAAATACAAAGCGCTTTGTGGCGTACTCTCGGCCCAGGGCCAGGATCCTGCAGGGAGGGGCTGGTTACAACAGTGCGAGGTCCTAAATGTTTCACATAAACAGCCGTACCACGCAGGTACTGCTCCCATCTTGCTTTGGCACCCACAATGCACAACATTATGGTCTGTGCAGTCCAGTCACTAAGGTGAAGATGTCAGTAATAATGCACAAAGGTAGGGATCCACCATATGACCCCATGTCTTACCTCCTCATACAGGCCACAGCAGAGACAGTGTTGTGGATGCGGGTTATGGTCAACATGTTGGCGATGGAGGCCACACCCCTGCCCTCCTCAGAGATCTACGCAAAGGAATGGCAAAGGACAACGATTACAGAACATACTACTGCTGCTCTCCCTTCCCATTTACAGGTAGAAAAACCCTGCTGAATGCCAAATGGTAAACTGCAAAGCAGAGAGAGATGGGTGAGAGGTAAGTTAACGGGACCAGAAGGATCACTCAAGAAAAATGCTTTATTCAAAGGCAGACGTTTTGTGACAGTATGGTTGGCCCATCTAAAAAAATTAACGGAGGGAGAAAAATGACAAAATCAGTTCACCAAGGGATAAAGCAGGAACCAGAATTACAAACCTCACTCCAGTCCTGATTGCTACCTGATGTATTTTTGGGGTTCTTTAAGATAACTCTATCAGCCATTCATTACATTGTTACTATAGGTGTCTTTGATCAGAAGGAAGTGGAAGAATAATTGCAATGTTAATTGATTAATCTGTCTGTTACAGGCATTTTTTGGGGGGTAACGCATGGCCGCTGCCTGCGGCACTCACCCTATGAGCAATGAGTCCGTCCAGTAGCAGCTCTGCAGTGGGCACCTGCCTGGTCCCCAACTTGTCCTTCAGCCTCTGCACCTGGATGTTGTTGAGTTCCCCCTGCTCATCTCTCACCTCCGCGTAGAATAGAGACAGACCCTTACTGCCCTGAAAGGACGACACAGCAGAATTGGGCTCAGAAGCAAGCTCAGTGCCATTTAAGTGCACTTCAAAGCAAAAAATTAATAAAAATGGACCAATTGTGCATTTGGTATTTCCATATCCTAAAATAAAAGCGTTTGTAGTTATATTTGTTGTAGATTGCTTCCAAAATATTTCAGATGCCTCCAAGATACAGGCATTAGTGTGCAAAGCCTGTGTGACTTTTATTCATCACGAGCAGACCTGTGCACCACACTTCTATCAACTGCCATGCGTTCAGCTCATTTTCTCAACCCTTGAAGTAAGAAGGCTTCAGTCTGACAAATACTGGCAGATCATGGCCACTTAACCTGAGCCACTCAGCTAAATAAATGATAATGACAATTTGTGCTAACCAATTCATTTATATTTGTTGTGTAGGCGAATTTAAATGCATTTTATAAAATATGTTCCATTTGTATTTAGTTTTGGTAGTGAATGCCTCACATTTACATGTGCTTGAACATGAACCCAAATTTAACATATATATGTTGTGTTTTTCCACTGACGTGCATTTTGAGCCCACATCTGCACCACACAGAGCAAGTCAAGTCATTCAGTATGGCAGGGATAGTGTAAGTGGTAGGAACAGATGATGACAATGGTAGAAAGTGCTCAAGAGAAAAAATGCACCTCAGTGGTTCTCCCGTGGGCATCCACCACTCTCCCCAGCGTTAGGGTCATGTCAGAGTCGGTGGCTGAGGTGAACCATTTGAAGCCGTGCAGTCTGTAAGTCCCGTCAGGTTGGGGCCGGGCAACTGTCTCTGTCCCACTGGCTAGAGAGAGGAGACACCGCTCATCAGCCACAGGAGCAAACAATCCTCAACCAGGGCTGGAACCTAATTAACAGAAGCCCAGCTTTATTTTTTTCTCATTTGCCTTATTACTGTTATTTTCAGCCCCATACAGAAGTAGGGGGAAGATAGTGTGAGCTGATGTAATGGACCCACCCACGTCGGAGCCCCCCTTCCTCTCCGTCATCCACTGGCCGGAAGTCCAGAACTGCTGGGGGTCACGGGAGGTCAGACGGTGGAAGGCCTGTTCCAGGGGCCCAGACATCCCCAGCGACTGGAAGGACAAAAGGGGTGGCACATGCTTATATTAAAGACAATCAAAGAATGCAGTTTTACCAAACATCCCTTCTTGTATTTTTCATTGCACGTCTCTGCTGAACACACTTAGAAACCAAATAAATATCATGTCTTGGTAACCTCCATGAGATACAGAGGAATTTCATGATATCTAAGGAGTAACTATCAAATCCAATTACCCAATTCATGACAACGTAAATGTAAAATGGTGGCACAGGTAAATTGTAGTGTTGAATCTGTGGAAAATAATGACATGTGTATGTAACATTAGTGCAGTGAAAGCGCTCACTCACCTGAATGACTTTGGCAGCACCATCAGTCATAGCCAGTGGACAGGTGTAGAGCCCAGCCGAGGGGGAGTACAGGTACAGTTTAGACATCTGGTACACCCGGCTACAGAAAACCACATCACAGGATATTAGTTTTGTTAGGATCATAGTTTAATGCTGATGTTACAGATACACAACCACCCTACCTCCAGTCTCCATATTTCCGCTCGTAGCCGGCGGCCACCATCCCCTCCTGGGCGGAGATCTCCTTCATGCGAGCCCAGGCAGGACAGGTGACGATGCGGTCAATGCGCCGGCCCCAAGGATCATAATGCAGGAGATGCGGGGGTCTCTCTTCGCACTGCCACCCCAGAGTATCCACCTCACTGCACAACCGCTCCCCAAAGCGCTCCAGGTCTGCCCAAACTTCCTTCAACACACACATAAGAAAAGCTACATTCATACTTCTGTACATTTGTTGGATTTGGAAGATGCAGGCCTTTGAATATTTTGATATGCCTTTAAAATTAAATAAAAAAAATTCAAGAGGATGAAACTGACCAGTGTTGAAATCCTGTACAATCCTGTTTAATTCTATCAGTGCTCTCTTCAGGTTGTTTATAGTAACACCTAGTGGTCTAAAATGGGAGCAACAACCACCCCCTTGGACATAACAATTCTTGTTCTGGGTTATATTATAACTTGCCATTTGCTGGGAAGGGGCAATAGGCCAAGAAATGTGAAGAGTCAATGATTTACAATATGTATGGGTGTCTGCTATCTGCTATTCTGTTGTCCGTCAAAGTGCCTGTTTGTCAAGCCAAATATTTCTTTGTATCCTTTTGTATTATGCAAGTATAAAACACAACTTACAACCATGAATTCAAGAAGCACCGGCTACACTAAAGTACTCATATAAGACTCCTATCCAAATTTAACAATTCAGAGAGAAATCCTGCATGCACCTCACCTCAGCCACACCCAATTATGAGGTTGCACCCCTTACTTTCATTCAAGATACATTCATTATATGATATATTCAAAATTAAAGTGGTGCCATTCCATCATAAATTGCCATAACATACATGAAATATGAAATACCCAACAGAATGACTTATCTTGACTAAAACCACGCTTATTAAATATGCCAAACATGTGGTGAACCATCTGGCCCACCATTAACTTATTCTATCTTCTTGATCTTGTGGCTTCTGCAGTAGAATGCCATTAAACAGTAGCCCACTTTTTGCACTATCAAATTCTTAGGTAACAAGCACAGCTTTGGACTGAGCTGTATACATGCTTCAGACAGTGACATCCTTGAAGCTTAGTAATAAGGTGAATAAAAGCGAGTCCTGAAATATTGCAGATTATATAAAGACGTAGGTGCTCTGATCCCCAATGCTGGCTTTGATGCAAAACCTGATTCTTGGTCCATGTGGCCCCCAGACCCCATTCCAGCTTCGTACCGCTCCCCCCCCCTGTATTTTGGTCATACATTTCCCTAGGGTTCCTACAGGAAACAGCATAGTTAGATTGCACTATTCATGTAGGATTTCTGCAGGATTCAATTACTACATCTACGTGAACCCAGTAGAATACCGGCATGTCTTGTAGGACAGGTACACAAGAACATTTTTCATAAATATTAATCAACTTATTCATGTCTGTTGTATGGAATCTGAATTGGGAAATAAGTCACATTTTGGTATTTGTATTTCGTTTTGGTGAGGAATACATCACATTAGCACTTACATGTGTAAATTCACAAATTCAGCAACACCAAGTCATTTCCATATGCATTTCAATATATTCTTCTTTTATTTTTATTTTGTTAAATGCTTTATTATTATTCTGTATGTAAAACGCTTTGAACTGCACTGACTATATAATGCTATACAAACAAAGATGTATTACTATTATAATTATTACTATTGCACCCCAAATGTGACACACACGTTAATTCAATTTGAAGGAAAGGACCGACCTGTGAGGGGAGGTGTCTCTTGAGGTAATTCTGCAGCAGAGCATCCTCCAGAAAAGGGTTTTTCAGCATAGGTCTCTCCTGGAAGAAGGTACCAATAGAAGACCGGGAGAAGACAGGCTCCTCTTTTGCCGCACTGCTTTCCTCCTCCACCTCCGCTCTACCATGCCGGGCTGGGCGAACAGAAATCCCACAGCTCAGCCAGCGGTTCCACCTGGGGGAAACCACGCCGTGGACCCCCGTGACCCGCCGGGTCAGCCCCAGCACTCGCGTTGCCATTGAGTAGCACCCCAAGAGCTGCGCACTGAAATAGAATGAAATCATCAATAATTGGTGTTACATATATTTCCTAATACCGACAAAAGCTTGTTGACTTTTGATAGTGACTGTAACTTGTCTGTAGCTAATTCATGAACTCAATGTAGGTTGCTAGTTGTCGGATTACCTATTTACTTGCGGTTTCACAAACCTTGATTAGCACCAGTCTTGTATGAAAGCAGCCCTTAGAATTCTACAGTTAGCAAGGCTCTGAAAATATGCTTTAAAAGTAACTCATACTTTATTTTGTAAAGGTGTATGTGGCAGAACTACATGCCGATATATTTTTCTGTCCAAGAACCCATTAGTCCTGTGACAGAAGTAAGGCAAAATTCACGCTCATTCGCACACCATAAGTAAATAGTAGCCAAGTCCAAATAAATGAATACATTATGCAGTGAACAACACTGTAAACGTTAATTATAATTTCAGTTACATCCTTGACATTTATTTTCCGAAAACACTTTAGATTTACAGCAATGCCATTTATTTTAAATGTTTTTATTTTGGTTTTGGATTTGTATGTTTCCAAGTGTTTCGTCAAAGTTAACGTCAGCAGCAAAAAGAACAAAAGTCAACATACCAGGGTATACTGTGACAACTCGAAACAAAATCACAATACTGTTCTCAAGATGAAGAATATTTTTTTTGTAAACACTGAAACAATGATCGTGTTCTTCCAGCCCACAGTTCCGCAGTTCTGCGCAAATCTGCACAATTTCCCTGATCCGATTGGTGGAGTTGCGCAGACCCGCACAGACGCTACCAAGAAATAAACGCATGTGACGGCACTTTGTCGCCATCCCATGTATGGGAAGACCCATTGAGTTAATTCATGGGTTTCACTCCTGTTAAACACATGTCCTAAATCTCGAACGTTTTTTATTTTCCTAATTTAGAGCCAATATTTTCTTGTTGTTGCTGAATGCTGATTCATCTTAGAAAAAAAAGGGGTTGAACAGAGGGTGTGTATATGGGTTTGTTACATAATTTATTATTGATATTGTCAGTCAAAATATAGGCTATATTATTTTTGCGACACATTGAGGTGCTTATATATGTTGAGTAGTGGTGTCTCTAATGAAATCTAGTTCCATCATGTACAAAAAATCTATCATTTTAAAATGAGAAAGCTTGGAATATGAAATACGTCAAGATTTATCGACTTTGGGAACACCAAAGCTCTTTTTAATCCCATAATGCACCACTTTAGGCATAGTTGGGGAAAAAAGCCGAACAAGTGCGAAAAATAACTACATCCGGGTCAGAGTTAAAAGAAAAATCTACACCCGGGTCAGAGTTCATTATAAAATTGTGTCTTCCATGGTATGTGCGTGTACTGTATTTGTTTTTAATTTAATTAACGTAATGGTCTGTTTTTAAATATTTTTTACAAGCAAACTTTTTTTATTTTTATTTTTTTTTACAAAGTTTAAGCAGCTGTTCGACCCCAGGATTGATTGTAGGTGAGTAAAGTATTTATCAATGACGTATTTGTAGGTTTCATTTACGGAAACAAGTAAGTGCACACCGTTTAAGTTGCAACTAATCATAGTTGAAGTACCGTAGTTTGAACATTTTGTTTAAATAGGATTAGGATATTAACTTTTTATTTTCCCATTTATCTGGACTCTCTTAGCTGCCAATTGCGCTATTGTACAATTATCGTTACATAATCACATTATAGGGTTACTTTTAAAGTATTTATTTATTTTTGTTCTTTGATGACTTGTTTGGTGTTTTGTTCGTTTTTTCACGTCTAATTCAAGTTTAGGTCAAATTATTTAAATATATGCATTGGGTGAAATACTTGTTTTACGTTTGAATTCTATCTGTAATATATCGCTTATTAAGAAGCAATGAGTAAATATTGTTGGGGGTGCAGATCTAGTCAAATCTAATGGAAAATAAAGCAGTCAACTTTTTAATACACAACGTAGAACGGTTTGTTTCTTTTACATGTCTCGAAAGTTACTATAAATATAATATATTTAACTATTTAAATTGATATGACTTGTCTGCTACACACATCAATCTGTATATCTCCTAAGCACCCTGTTTATACGATAGATTATATGATCTAAATGTGAATAAGACAAGGGGACGTTGCTAACCCCTCAACGCACACTTAAGATGCATGATTCCTCTGAGTGAAGTGTTAACTGGTGAAGTGGAAGTATTAAATCCCTCCTCTGGAAGACTGTTTTATAGCGAATCAGTGTGATGCAAAAACAGAGCTCATACATGATACAGGTTTCATACTTAACTGGCCTCTTCCTGAGAGTGTTAATGTAATACAGGGGTTCTCAACGCTGGACCTGGAGGAGCCCCTACCCTGCTGAGCTCTCAATTAGTTAATTGAACCCTTAATTGAAGTAATCATTTTTTGCCTCCATTTTACTTTTTAAATTTGAAACTGACAACAAGTTGGTTCTTTAATGAGAAGTTCCTTTGCCAATTTTATACTTCACTTAACACCCTTACTGTTTAAAATAATCAAAAGGCTTTGATTTAGGAAATTATTAGTTAAATTGCTTGGTTGCTGAAACAACAGCAGTGTTGTGGGTCCCCCAGGACCAGGGTTGAGGACCACTGATGTAATGGTTTCTCAGTTGGTAACTATCTTATTGAGCTCCCGTCTCCTCTTTCAGATTTAACTGTATCCCAGTTGCAATTCTCTCTTTCTTGACTATGGGATGGGCAACTCTCAGGGGTGGATATCTTAAGGTTTCATATTTGTCTTGCTGTGAACTACAGCTTAGAACTCCAGCTATCCCACTTCTAAACAGTTAGTTAGGAAATAGTATCGTAGGAGGAATACATTTTGAAAAAATACATCTTATTGCCTTTCCAGTTCTGTGTATGTGTGCCTGAGTCCTGCATAATTTAAAGCCATTAACAAATATTTAAGTTCTTGAAAATTGTTAAGGTTTCTTAGCATGACACAGTCCTGATCTGTCTTGTGCCCTCTCCCCAGGCACCCCCTTTCGCCTGTGCACACCGTTAGCTGGGAATGTCATCCGACGCTCTGAAGAAACGGAAGCCCAAAGTAATCCGCAATGAGGGCAGCACCCCCGAAAGTAAACGCAATAGAGTGGAGGGAGACCAGGTGAGGGCTGAACTCACAGCGTGCAAGTTCAGGACGCTGCTGGAATTGGCATGGCTGCCACCATATCTCTTGACCCAAATCTCCAAAGCAACAGCCGAGTATTGTGACAGCAGAGGACTGACAAAGAAATTAAATAACCAAATTATTTATTTCCAAAGCTTTATAAAGTGTTGAAAGGAAAATCTTGGCACTTTCAGTTGATGCACCTTTTCTGGGCCTTCACAATCGGGTCTTTTCACAAGTGCAGGGCTGTTAAGCCAGATTTAATCAGCAGACCCGCAAGAAAAAACTGGTTATAATATATAGTACACACACACACTTTCATATATGCATATAAAGCAATGCAATGTTACTCTTACTACAAGCACCTCAGGGTAAACAACACTCATAGTCCTAGTCAAACTCAAAAGCTTCTTGTCGTTCAGTCTAGTTAGAAATCTTTAAAATTTAAATGTATACTAAAAAGCTTTATTTTTTAAATTGAACTTGCATCCCTTATGCTGTAGGAGGTGAGGGTGTACAGTGAGGAGGTGGAGCTGGAGAGCAGGGACCCCAACCAGGATTATGCTCTGTACAAGCAGACCTGTGAGGACCTGGCCAAACTGATGGCAGAAATTCATGAGTTGAAGACCAGCGGTGGCAAGGACAGCGTGAGCAGCTCTTTCTGCATCTCTCTTTCACTATTAACACCAGGCAACCACCCAGGAAACATGTATCCACACTGAAACGGCAGTATTCTATAATTAGAATACATACACATTTAGTAGGATTTCTTTCTGTCAGTGTTCATTTCTGCTGTCCCTACTGTCTTTAAGGCTGTAGTTATCCATGTCAGTTTTCCAGATATATCGCAGAGATCTAATGAGGAATCACACATTTATTAATTCTTAGAATGATAGAACAATGCACCGAGTGAACTAGTTAGTGCACCGTCATGTATTTCTCCAAAGAACGGCTTATTGAGAGCAAATCATGTTAGCTATATTGTTTTAAAATGTCTTGTTCAGCTACTCTAACACAATACTCTGTAATTAATCTCACTGGTGCATTGCTCTGTGTTACCTGATTGCAGGTTATAGTGTCCTATTAGTGGAAAGAAATTATGAATGAATCAGTGATTGGTCATCAGATCTGTGATTTGAGAAACCAACTAGATTCACTTTTCGAGACAATTACAGTTTTAAAAAAAGGGACAGCATGACTGCCACTGAAGAAAAATTGTATTGTACTCGTTAATGTGTTCTGCTTTGTGTACCCATCCATTTATCTTGCACATTGCTTCACTGGGTAACATCCTGTATTTGGTCCCTGCTGTATGCTACATTTTTGGGGACATCATTCTTGCCTTACCTTTATATTGACAGTTTTTAATGTCATCTCTCACACGATGGCATTGTATCATTCACAAGTCACCAGGCCAATGGATAAGGAAGTGTTTGTGGGTTGCAGGCGACAGAGATAGAAGAGAAGCGTTTGATGGGCTGCATCCACTTCATGACTCTGAAGAAGCTCAACCGTCTAGCTCACATGAGGCTGAAGAAAGGCAGGGATCAGACCCATGAGGTTCGTACCCACTACCAATGCTGAGAGAGTAATAAACCCACCACTATTATTTGCTATAGCTCCCCTGCCCGTTTGACAATCCTTTGTCTCTGCCTCCTCTCTTGTCCCCTTTCTCTCCCTCTTTTTCTGTACCCTATATGAGCATTATTTGAAACAACCATCTACCTAATTATTACTATCTCAGTATTAATAGCTAATCTCTCGTTGTCTCTCCAGGCAAAGCAGAAAGTGGATGCGCTTCACCTACAGCTACAGAACCTGCTGTATGAGGTGATGCACCTGCAGAAGGAGATCAGCAAGTGCCTGGAGTTCAAGTGAGTGTCTGTGTGACCCATCACAAAGACCGAAAAGATCTAGGCATTAAATGGGGCCTAGTCATGCTTTCGTGCAATTGGCATTGCTTTTAACCCAAGAATGACATGACTAATGCCTTAGATTGCATAGGGAGGTATTGACTTTTCCAAATTTTTGTCATCTGTTAAATTGTCCCCCTCCCTACCCAGGTCCAAGCATGAGGAGATCGAGCTTGTCAGCGTGGATGAGTTCTACCAGGAAGCCCCCACGGAGATCTCCCGCCCCCCTCTCACCAAGGATGACCCCCACCAACTCACGCTGGCTCGTCTGGACTGGGAGCTGGAACAACGGAAGAGGTACTATACATCCCAAGATTCATGAGGGCTCTCGTTGAATAAAAATTGAGTTCAATGCAAAAGTGGGGAAGGGGCTTATTTTTCTTTCACATGGATTTGGATTCTCTAATGCAAATGGACTGGGTTGTACTGGATAACTGAATCTCTTGATTATATTTATATATTAGTAAATATTGTGAACAGGAATGCCAGTGTATGTTTTTTTTTTTTTTTTTCTTTGCTTTTACTTGTGTTCTGATAATACTAGTTTAGATCATAGTGGTACCTTGTCAGCAGATTTAATTTAACTTTTATGTCTTTATTATGAGAATATGCTGTTGTAGTAAAAAAAAAAAAAAAGTCTTCATTTGAAACTTACTCTGTGCTTGACATAGCTTCCATTACATTACATTATTTTACAGTTTGTTAATTCGGCCTTGCTTAAACTACAGAATCCACCCACTTGAACTGAAGTCAGCACGAGGCATTTAAACTGTGATCTGACGCCCGTTGTTTGCTATGGAGTGGCAGTGCAATGATCTCCTATGTAACTTCCCCGTTTCTGCCTTGCAGGCTGGCAGAGAAGTACAAGGACTCCCTGGCCAGCAAGGAGAAAATCCTGAAGAGCATCGAGATCAAGAAGGAGTACCTGAGTAGCCTACAACCTGGGCTCAACGCCATCATGCAGGTAAACCCAGAATCTTAATCTGCCCCCTGCTGTCTGCCCAACCCTGCTGATGTGTAATGTAGATAGGGAGCAACTTCATGTGATCATTATATCATCATACACTACATGCAACTACTGAGTAGGGTCTTCTAAACCTAATCTCTGCCCAGTTGTTCAAAATGTTTTTATCTGAATAAGTGATCCATAATTAGTCTCCTCTATTTTTGCCTACTATTTTCGGGGTTATAGTCGTAGTGATCGGGAACGGAGGGGGCGCTTGTGTATTTGTTTGGCCAGGCAGCATTTTTGAATAGTGATGTGGGAAACCTTGCTGTCTTTTATTGAGCAGGACCTGGCTATATTCCATTCCTCTTTCACCTTAAAATCTTATGAATAACGAAATTGCCTAGAAAAAACTGAGGTCATATTTGGTTATAACCACATTTTTGGATTGGACTTTAAATGGCCCTGTTCCTTTTTATTTTTACAATTTAGTTTCTCAGGCTTTAATTTAAATCATTTTGTTTTGAATCTGATAACTATTCAATGGACACATTTCAGCACTTGACAGTTGGTCATATGTTTACTCTTCTGAAACCTCATCATTAGACCACAGTTAAATGTAAAAGGTTTCAATCTCCTCAGCCTTTTTTTGCTAAGCTGATGAATTGGTAAACTGCATCTGATGAAAGACATTCTCTGTTGTGACTACTCTCTCTCTCCTCATCCTGCCAGGCCTCTCTGCCAGTCCAGGAGTACTTGTCCATGCCTTTTGAGCAAACACAGAAGCAGAACGAGGTGGCGCGCCACCTGCCCCCCCCCCTCTACGTCCTGCTGGTGCAGGTCGATGCGTACGGACAGGCTTGTGGTGGGTATCCCTCCTGCCTCTCTCCTTCACTCCCGAACACAGTGTGCAGATGTAATTAGGACACATACACATGATATATGTTTGTATTAATACAGGTAAAACATAAACACGTTTAAAATCACATTCAATACAATTGCTTTATATTTACATTTAAGCAGAAATCTCTCCCTTTATAGAAAGAGAAGCTGTGTCACATATTTTTGCTTTAAGCGAAACAACTTCTTAGTAGGGATAGTAGGGATATGGCCTAAAGCACTCTGGCGTTAGTCGGCAATTGAGCACCAGCAGCAGCCCGTGCCTCTTCAGTAGTAGAGAGTGTTGAGGCTTGGCCTTCCTCAGACAGATCTCTTGCCTCTTGTACTGCGCATTAAACAGACTTCGAGTGAGTCAGTAAATATAACGGCACTGAAATGTGTTTTTCAAAGTAAAGGAATAATTTAAAAGAACTGTTCTAACCCTTAAATTATAAAAGCATTTGCAGGAGCTTACAGAGAACGTGTCTTACTCGCTCATTGCTCAAAAGCGCCCCCAACACATTATGTAAATATACGCAATAGTGTACTGTCGGCAAATTCATTTTATGGTGATGGCTTCTATATGAACCAGAGTGGGAGGAGAATTAAATTGCAACACATCTCCTTGCCTGAGTCCTAAGCTTGTCTATAGAACACATCTGAGATTAACTGGATGACTTTCTCTCTTTTCCACTAGAGTCAAGGAGAAGCAATATAGCCTACTCTGATATATAGTAGGCACCTGACAAAATAATTGCAGCAGTCTCTAATCCCAATTCTGGGGGGTGTTTATTTTTGGTTTCAGACAAGAGTCTATCTGTGTCCATCAGTGGAGATGTGGATGAGGCCAAGGCCCTTGCTAAGCCACCAGAGGATTCCCAAGGTGAGTGGTTGCACAGCATGTGGGTTTTATATCATCTGAGCAAGACCCGAGTCGAATGATACTCGGTTGTTCCAAATGATCTATGGATTCCTGACTTGATCACTCACTGGTTTGGTACGGAGAAGTTTGGAAGTGACAGGCTGGTAATGGAGTCCTTGTTTTGCAGATGATGAGAGTGACTCAGATGCTGAGGAGGAACAAAACACGGTGAGTGTGGACTTAAGGCCAGGGGCTGCAGACTTATCTAGCTTAATAGTTGCGCAGTGAACCAAAAAACCTTTAAATAATAGCTACCAGAAGTCATGTTGATTTATTGCCAGTGAATATTCAATTAAAGACCATATTATGCGTTCCAAGTGATGACACGCAGTTCAGTGTGTGCTGGTCACAGTGTGTATAGCCCATGTAAATGCACTGCAGGCTAGAAGACAAAGGCTGCTGTTTTGGATGTGAGAAGCCACTAGATGTCATTGTAGTACGGCTGCTGAAAACCCTAAACTGCATCGCTTTTGGGAGCACATCTGAATCATAAGGTGCAGTGAGCATCCATTACGCTTTCTCTTTATCGCTGTGTAGTTGCCAGGGAGGACCTAACCCTTCTGTATTTTGGGACTGTTAGAATGCACATCAAACATCCTAGCACTATTCTAAACTAATACAATTCTGATCAATATTTTACAACTCAACTGTGTACTGTGCTAAACCTCTACAACACAATCGTGCAGTAAAGTAAACCAATAGATTGTAACTCAACCATACACTATGCCTAACTGATACATTACATTACCACCCTGTATTATGCTAAACCAGTAGTAAATCAACCATGTACTCTGCTTACCCAGTACAATACAACACTGAACATTGCAGCAAAGATGACTGAACACTGTCAGTGTAGCTATCACTTTTAACCTGGATCGGCCTGTTAGCCCAGAAGATAAATGCAAATTTTATCTAGATCCTTCAAATACTGCTATAAGCAACACATTTTGCCCAGGCACTCTTCACAGGTATCTTTGTCAGAATAAAATCAAATATTCAAAGTGGCTTTCTTTTACACTTTTCTACACAAAATTTGACTTGCGTGTCTGATTTTCATGGTGCTGGAGTCTGTTTGAGAATTGTCTAAACTACTAGGAGGTATTTTTGTAGGATAATATTTTTGAAGCTTTATTACATATTTACTTGACCTAGATCTGCAAAGTTTGTATGCACTGTTGTAAGCCTTTTGGAGTGTAATAGTAGAGGTAGTTTTGCTTAAATCAATTTAAACTGCAAAATAATAAAAAAAAGAAAAACATAAAAATGAATAGATTGATAGCAAGAAAAAAATTTGCGTGTTCTTGGAGTTTTTCTGTTTGACGCCACTAAGCCCTACCCACAGAAATCAGCACAGAATCGCACAGCCCGGCACAGCTCTGAGAAGCTGCTGCGGGAGGCGAGCTGTGGTTGTGAGACAAAAGATTATGCAGAAATCAAGAGGGACATGTTAAGCTGTATGAAAAGTACTACTGGCCCGTACTAGGCGAATTTCAACTTTCATTACACAATGAAGCTGTGAACAGCATTGTCAAAACTATAGATATAGAATTCTAGATTGACACTTTAGCATTGTCAATGCTTTATTAAATAATTACATGCATTATTTTTAAAAATATAATTTAAATCTATGATGCACAATTATTGTTACTTAAATGATTGGCAATTCTATTTTTTTAAAATAAAAACGAATATATAAAATTAACAAATAAGTCATCCAATTACATCGATTTCTGCAGGGTTTGTGGTGAAAGGTATTTGCATTCTTGTAGTGCATATTTGCGTAGATCTGCAGGATCCAACCAATCCCATTGGTGGAGCCGTGCAGATCTGCGGAAATTTGCATTACACGAATACTATCGACGTTCTTTGATGCGTCTCATGTCCGACAGCGCAATCGCAATCTCAGTCTTAAGTCTTTAATTCAGGTAATCCTAGCAAACGGCCCCAGCACCCCATCCCTTTAACACTGCTGTGTTCTGATTGGTTGCAGAAGCGTCGGCGGCCCACCCTGGGTGGTCAATTGGACGACAAACGGCGGGAGATGCTGAAGCGCCACCCCCTGTCTGTCTGTGTCGACCTCAAGTGTAAAGGTGAGGGAGGGACGGGGTGCATGACTGGATTTGGCTCCTTTTTGTTCCCTAGCACAAACCCAAATTGTTATTGGCTTACTGCTCAGATTTGGAGTGATTGAGAATAGTGGCAATAATGAAAAGAGAAAACGAGGCTCAAATAAAGCATTTGACTTGAATAATTTCTTTCATGCCAATTGCCTCACTCAAAACCTGCACAATTGATTGGCAAAAAATGTTAAACCTTACTAGCTCACCATGTAGATGAGCTCCCGGGGCAAAAACAAACCAGATTACAGTGTAGACTCTGCATCTGGCAGAATTACTGCAAACCCAAGCACAATGAATACATGTTACACCTTATTCATCTGAAGTGCTGCATATTCATCTACCATCTCCTGATACTATATTAATGGATTAGTTTAATTGGCCTGTGTCATGTGAGTAAACAATTCAAAGCCCACAATGCAAAGCAGGGTCAATCATAATTAAAATGACACTTCCAGCAGTTTAAGTCTGAATTACAATTACAGTGTTACTTGGTCTCCTACTGTAGAATGACAGTGACAGGTAGTGTAGAA
Source organism: Amia ocellicauda (assembly GCF_036373705.1). Lineage (NCBI taxonomy): Eukaryota > Metazoa > Chordata > Actinopteri > Amiiformes > Amiidae > Amia > Amia ocellicauda. Next base: position 29,288,510 of record NC_089866.1, on the reverse strand, counting down.
AGCAGTATAAACTGGTATGGTGCATACTGTTTTCAGTCCACAAATCCTGCCTGGAAGAGGGTTTTATGGTTACCGTATTCTGAAATCTTAAGCATGTTGTGGCATCATCTGACTATAATTGATCAATAAGAATGATAAACCTCACAGCTGTAATCAACACCATCTCTTTTGCAAACCGCATATCTGTAGTCCCCTGCTGTTTCTGCTCCCCGCTGTTCTCTAACCAGTGTGTTGATCGCTGTCTAGTGTCTCGCAGCTATGGGTTTATGACGTGCTGAGAGTCCAGGGAGGGGAGCTCTGCAATGCAGGCGTAACATTATCCTTAGCGCTCTCTCTCTCCTCTTTCTCAGTATCATCTCCTTGGTGTCTGTCTCTCTCTCTCTCGCTGCTCTGCACACAGCAATCTTTGAGGCCCTGGCAGCAGCACCGCTGCCTTTAGTTCTTTATTCTTCTTCTCAAGGTCAAACGGGGCTATAGCAGACTGCTTTTCACATCTGATCACTCCATTTCTGCTCCATTCCATCCTACTGTGGATATATTGAACTCTTCTCCCGTCAATCCAACTGATGTGACTCCAGATTCCTTGACATAGATTGTACGGCCACTATAATACTAATGTGAAATCCCCTATGATGAATCTGTGTTTGGTTTTATTCTCTATTGATCTTCATTCATAGCACAATTTGTGCTTGATCTGTGGTATTCAGCATTCCCAGTCCCGACTAGTTATGTGCTGCCAATGGGTGATTGCCAAGATCAGCCAGTGACTGGGGACCACGATAAATTTGATTCTACAATCTAAAGAGGCCAAACTGCAACTGATTAATTGTGGGTACAGGTACAGATCAAATGGAATTAGGAAAGAGCTGTGTCCGTTTGAGCTTTGCTATTTTTAACTTTGTTGACGACTTTGGATTTTAATTGGGATTGTGTACTCGGGTCACATAAGTTAAATAAGAGTTGTTTTCTTTTTATGGTTTGGGTTGGACCGTAGCATGTGGGGCCTTTGCAGGTGTTTGAAGAGGAATCTTTTTGTTGGGAGATTTTACCAGGATGGGGCTGTGGTTTTCCTTGTTTTAGATAATTGAAGAATGAAAGCAATTTGACTGGTTGCCATTATAGAATATAGGATTGATTTCAGAGGGGTTGCTTTGAGCAAATGGTGGAACCTCCTTTCTTTAGACATCTTCTGAATGAATTTTCTCTTAAACTTACAGCCCAATTTTCACTTGGTGATTTGAACAATAAACTCTAAATGATGGATTCCCTTCTGGAAAAATCTACTGTCCTGCAGCAGTGGTGCCACTGTAACTCAGACCCTGATGCTAAACAATTTCATTCACATCATGTGTTTACATGTGACTTTCAGTTGTACTGTAATGTAACAAATGAAATTGTGTGAGGCTGAATGGCTACAGCAATGTACCATAGACCAGGTCTTTCCATCTCAAGTATAGATGCTTGGATATGCAGTTCAGTTGTAACCCATTTAAACTGAAAGCCGGGTGTTTGGCATGGCCGATACTCATACTGTCAACAATGCCATTGTGTGCGGCAATGGGGGACTGCACTAAGGCAGTGGTAGCTGCTGTGTCATTGTGCTGGGCTGAGGCTGATGCACAGACCTGTGGCTGTGAATATTGAGTGAGTCATTTTATCGTTGTTCAAAGGCACACCCTTGTGGCTGAGGGTCGAGCAGTCGAGTGCCTGGATACTCTGGGTGAGCTGTAATCACCATTTAACAGACAGTAGTCCTGCTTTAGAATCTTGTCTTTTTTTATTATTCATATTAGACTGAACTTAGAATTTCATCTTGCTTGTTATCCTCTGGTCTGAGATCTCCTGCCAGCCAGGCCTGTCACTTGCAACCCACATACTAACATTTGGAAACAAAACCGCTTGATGGCAACTTCATTTGCCAAAACAATTTTTTGCAGCCCACACTGCAGTCCCCCTCAAAACAACACGGTTGGCAAATGCAGGGGGCTGTGCAAAATAGTTAAAGGGATACTTTGGTATTCTGGCATTTTAGCCTGATTGCTTACTCACCCAGAGTCATATGAATCCATCAAAACCTTTTTTAATTCTGTGTGTGTGAGTTTGAAGAAATTTGAATTTGTTTTGTTAGCACAGCACAATTGATGGAAGCAAATGGTCGCAAGACACTGACTCAAAAGCCTGCTGATAGACCTGATAAATACTCTTAATTCTACATTTCTTGAACTACTTACATTACTTCAACCATCCCTTAACACAATCGTGTATTGCATTTTTGTACATGGTTGTAGTTTAATTTACTTTATGTATGAGTGTATTCTAATTTGTGTTTTGTTAAATGGTATTCATTGTGACCACTTAGTTGGCCTGCATAAAGAGATCTTAAAAAAAAAAAAAAAAGTGTCAGTCCCATTAGTGTACTAGTGTACTAGTCTCCACACAAAGGGAATTTGTATGCTCTTGAAACTCTGGAAAGGTGATGCTACAAACTGATACAGTGCTGTCATTCTCTCCACTCTCTCTAGATGGCAGTGTGCTGCACCTCTTCTTCTACTACCTGATGAACCTGAACATTATGACTGTGAAGGCAAAGGTGTCAACGGGCACAGAGTTGCCCGGGGCCGTCAGTGCAGGGTAGGCTCTCTGCTGTGTCTGCCCTGCTCTCGGACCCCCTTTTTGGAAAGCCAGTTTGATTAACAATTGGCAATTCCAAATTGGGAATAATAATATTACTGATTCCAAACTGAGATCTTTCTCTCTAACTAACTGCATGAAAGAGTTTCTGAATATCCTAATTCCCAGAAGTTTGTATGTACAGTGCACTACCAAACGTTTTCTGATTATTTCCTCTCCTGTCTTTCTCCTACAGGGAACTGCTGAACCCTGAGACCCTGCTGAACTGTCTGTACACCAAGGATCTTGGCACAGAGACACCTAATCCTGCCAACCGCTACCAGTTTGATAAAGTGGGGTAAGGTTTCACATAGCCCGTACCAGATGGAGGGGGGAGAGAATCCAGAGTTGAATTATTTAATCATAGAATGCTGTGTACCCTGCCTCAGTCTGTCCCTCTTTGATCAAGGATAGCTCTTGATTGTAACCCAGGCTGCTCATTGACAATCCCCTCTGTGTGTGCGCTGTCTGCCCTGCAGGATTGTGACCTTCGGCGACTATGTGACGGAGCTGGGACACCCCTATATCTGGGTGCAGAATCTGGGGGGGTTGCAGTTTCCTACTGACAGACCTGAGGTAACCAGTTCCCCTTCTCACTATCACTTCCCCTAGGCCCTGCTACAGACTTCCCATCATACTGTGTAGTGTTGTGAGGTGTTGGAAGTTAAGACTGGGAACTGCAAGGAGTTTCAGAAATTATATTGTTACACAACAAAACACACACGGGTGAACAGCTGAACAGCTTCCTGTGTGTGTGTGTGTAGCTCACTTCACATGCAATTTAAAATCACCAGATTTTCACGTGGCCTTATCCTTATATCCGTGGGTTTTAGTTGTGTACAAATCGGCCATTTCTTTTTGCCACAGATAATTTGGTCAGAGCTCCTGCAATTGTTTTCCAGGGGGCGTCACAGCCATCTGTAACATTTTAGTTGACATGTCAGTTATTTTGGGGTTATTCACCTTTTGTTATTGAGAAAAGAAGGTGACAATGCAGAGCTCAATATAAGGTTGTTTCAACTGTATGTATTAAAGATAAATATGGCTATACACATGGCGCAAGAGAGCAAATCCTAAGTAAAAAGATCCTGTAGAAAAGAAGACTGAGCTAAATAGAAATTACTGTCACATTTGGTGCTACAAATGCGCTTGGATAATTTAGCTATTTCTTCAAGTGATTTTAATGTACATGCACTTTTCTCAAGATGTATGCTTCACATATATTGTTCAAAAGTGCCTCATCTGGCTCTGAGTAGTCTATGACTGGGAGTGTGCTAGACCTCTGCTTTTGACTGGACTCTGGGGAAACTGCTTTTTTTTTTTTTTTTTTTTTTTTAATGCGTCATTTTTGTTTGCCAAGTCTTCATCTGATTCTCATTTGGCTGTCTGTAATGCCACAGGGAACCTCCAGGGGGAGCTCTCTCAGCGCCAGTCACATGGAGACGACCATGAAGCTGTTAAGAAACCGCCTGCAGTCTCGTCTGGCCCTACATAAGCAGTTTGCTTCCTTGGGTGAGTTCACTGCTGCAGGCAGTCTGTGTGCTGCTCTGCCACTCTGAGTTCCACACTGTCCCAGCCCTGTGCCACCCATCAGCTGCCAGCTGCTATGAGACTGCAGTGTCTCCTGGCTTTTATTCCCCCGTTTGCTGTCCATCACAGAACTGACCCAGACTCATCAGACAGCTTTCATGCCTCCCTCTCTCTGAATGTGTTACGGCAGCGTTTCACTGGCCTGACCTTGGGGCCCCATCACTTTCACCCAACATGGACGTTATGATTATACTTGGCATGCAGCAGATGCAAATTTTACAAAGTATGCACATAGTAGGCCAAGTTTTAGCTGGATCAAAAACCTGGACTGGACTGGACAGGGCAAGGGGCCCAAATGATTAATTGAACCACACAAATTGAACCCATCCTCACAATGCAAATACCACATAAGCAAGTACATCTTCTATGTTACTTCCAATGTATTGGTTTCCCAACAAACCTGTATGTCGCTGTTCTTATAGCACTCTCTTCAGTCATCTCCTTCAGTAGACCCGGGAAAGTGGATACATTGGTTCAGTGAAGTGGATAATTAGCCCACTCCACCAAATAAGAGCCCAGGTGGAAGGAAAAGCAGAACCACCATGGAACTTGGTACTAAGGAACCATGGAGCTAAGAAACCATGAGTCATCACCCCCCCTCATCATGTCCAAAGGGGGAAATGATGAGGTTCAGCTAAATCATAGGACTTTAAGACATTCTCTCCATGTACTAGACTGTAAAACACCTGGGTTCTACTGTTGCAAAATTTGCTTTTGATCACAAACTGTTAAAGGACTATCGATGTATGATCTATAGGTGTAGTGTTTAGTTAAATGTAGTTGTCTGCCTTCCTATTCTGCTCATTCTATTTCCAATTAGTGCATACGGTGGCGTAGATATACTGCTAGTCGGCCTCCCCGTCCTTGATACACTGGGTCCAATTAAGCCCCAAGCTTTGAGTTAAAAGCCTAGGTAAGACAAGTGTGTGTGAAATTCAGAAATGACCCCAGGCATCTCATACCGCCACTCGGGGCTCTGCGCTTGCTCTCAGCGCTGCCTGTCTGATCAGTGCTTTTTGCAGAGGACTAATTGCATCTGGAAAATGAGCCGTACAAATAGTTTTCAAAGCAGATGGTTTGCAGGGGGGAAAGGAAAAAAATGATCTAGTGATGGATGATCCTCCTTCAACCAGAGCAGTGAGAGAGCTGCATATGCTGACGTTGGGACTGCAGTGTTGATTTAGTTTTAGAAGGCTTTGTCGGCATTTCACACACGAGCATTTGTAGTTCTGGTTCTCTCCTCTTATGTGTGTTCTCACAGAGCATGTGTTTGCTGCTAAAGCCATTTAACATAACTGGTGCAGCAAACCTCACTGCTGCACAGCAATGCTTGGCAAAGACTCCTTCCCTTCCCTTGCCAGGAGTGGGCAGTAAAGGAGGGAAACTAATGACAGTTGCACAATGATCTGAAACACATGGATGTTGTATTCTGTGATGCACTGGACCTGGGCTGTCTTCTATAGCTATAAGTGTGGAATGCTGCTTTGATTGTGTGATTATACCATTTTAAGGTTTCTTTTTGTTTTGTTTTTCCCAGATCCCAGATTCCCGTAATCTTAGTGCTCATCACAAGTAGAAATGTCCTTATTACACTAGTGTATTAATAGTTGTAAGAAGGAACTCACTGTAATTGCAAATGGAAGTTAATATTGCTTGTTAAAATATATATAACCCACCTCACACCTGACTAAACGTTTCCGTTTTGTTCAACTTTATAATTGATGAATAATCAGTATTTGTTGCAATGTATAAGAATGGTGGGGCTGCCCTGTCTAATACGCAATCTAAGTTATAATTTTGAGATCTGGAAATCATTTCTGTATCTAGCCTGAAATCACTTCCTGTTCACTTAGCCATTCATTTATGTTACTGAACAAGTAAATGGGAACTGATAATCTAAGCCAACATATAGGAAAGTAATTTACAAAATATCTTGAAATGATTTTCAAATGTCTCAAATTAAACAGGATTTTTTTTTTCAGATATCTCCAGATATATTTGAGTTCTTTAAATTCAAAATAACTGTAAATGGAGCTAAACAAAATATCTCAAATTCCTTTAGAGAACTGTAAATGATTTAACGATATCTTGAATTGCAATTGAAGATAATAAATTATAACTTGGCTCTACCTCAGTCTAATCTTAACTGTGTGCATTTCAGAGCACAGCATTATTCCAGTGTCCAATGAATGTCAGCACCTCTTCCCAGCCAAGGTGGTCTCTCGACTGGCCAAGTGGACTACCATGACCTACCAGGAGTATGTGGTATGTAGATCTCTGACCCAATCGGGGGGGGGAACTGTGCTTCCTGGAGCTGCTTTGTCTAGATTAAATACTATAAACTGCACACATATCTGAGCACAGAACAACATTCACTGAAAATGTCCCCCTGCTGACCAGTTACACTTCTGTATGTTTACAAGAACCTAAGTATTAAACACTGGAGCCTGCAGCTTCCTCCCTCTCCGAGAGTCCTGACTTTAAAGTGCTCAGGTATATTGTGTAGCCCCTTTAAGCTCAAAGTACATTTCAAGAGAAATCCAAGCAGAAATTGAGTTTAAACTCCTTAGTTCAGATGGCTGCAGGGCTAAAGTCTCAGTTCTGTGAACCCAGGATTTATATTAGCATACATTTTCAACTGACATGCAATCCACCTGAATTATAGAAGGAGGGGTGGGGGTGGGGAAGGTGAATTGCTGTAAAATATATTTCAATGTAAATGCAAATGACATCTGTGTACAATTTCAAGTTTTGTTCATACAAATGTGATGCCTTTACTACAGAAGCTAATTACAAAATAAAAAAATGGGACTGATTTGACAGAATGCATTTAAATGTCTACATGAATGCATTGGTTAGCACAATTCATGTTTGTACTGTTAGTAATTTGATGGAGCCAATCATGTGAATTGAAAATAACCTGCCAGTATTTGGCCAACTGTTTATAGCTCGAATAATACAAGAGGTTTGGTTTTCAGATTGGTTAATGGCAATCATTGGCTATAGGGCAGGATTGGTAGAAGTCAGGTGGGATCTTCTCATATCACAGCACTCCCTGCACATCCTTGGTGGTCTGCAGACTTGGATTGTTCTGATCAAATCCTCCCATTGGTCTAATTTCAGTGCTTGGGCCATTCTGTGCTGCTTTTGAGTCATTGCATGCTTTTATAACATTATGGGTAGATCCTGGAATCGGAGTAGTGGCTGTGTGTGCTGTAGTGATGCCTCTGTCTGTTCCCAGGAGCTGCCCTTCACTCAGCCTGTGGTGAACACAGGCCTGGCCCAGGAGAGTGACCTCTACTTCATGGCACTCATCGAGAGGGGCACAGGTGAGTAGGCTGCCGTAGAAAAAGCAATTCTGTCTTATATGAGTTAATGCCCATCCTGGAAACATTTCCACTGTGTTTTAACTGAATGATGAAAAAGATCCCTTCTACAACTGAGTTTGCATGCACCTTGTTCACTATTTGTTTTTTGATTTTTTGCAAATAAATTTTAAACTCCAGTACCTACCTATGTTAACCATTAAGTGATGGCATGAACCTTAATCTCTGACCTTGGCTGTGTTGACGTTTTCTGTCTTCTTCCATAGCCCGGCTGCAGGCCTCCATTGTCCTGAACCCTCGCTATGCAGAAGTACCACCCCTCTTCTCCCTGTCTCTCAGCTGGAAGGGGGAGCGCAGCGGGCGGACAGACGACAACCTGAGGGTAAGAGTGGGCTCAGCTGCCCGGGCAGGGTGGGGAAAAGTCCCTGTCCTGTCCTCAGTTCCCATTACTCCTTTTGCCAGTTTTAGAACTCATTAGCAACAGGTGTGCAGTTTATGACTTGGTGGAGAAGGCTGAAACCACATCCTTCAGTCACGAAGCCCTGCAGCAGCTCACCGCAGCACCCATTAAAATGATGGATGGGAGACATGTACTCTTCCTATTATATAATCTTGAGAGGAAAAGACAATAGGTTTGAAACCTTATCGCTGGTACCTTTTTTTAATATGCAACAGCATATTCATCTCATAAACCCATCTGGCATATTGTGATCACCCCTAGGTTTGTCCTTCAGCACATCACTCACCCACCCCCTCAGTTTCACACCTAAGAAAACTTGAATGCATAATCTTGTCCTTGAACAAATAGTGTCACCTTGTGTTTATCAAAGTTTGTCTACCATCTTTTTATTACCCAGGATTGATGTAAGCTTCTGTATGTAGCTGCATGCTCTTTCCATGAGTAGGCTATTGCCCGCATTCTGCTTGTTGACGGAGAAATTTCATGCTCTTTGTAGACCATATTGTTAACTCATTTGTGCATGATGATTTAAACCCCCTCAGGCCATGGAGAGTGAGGTCAACGTCTTCAAGTCTGAGCTGCAAGGGCCCCACCCAGGCTACCAGCTTCTGACCAATCAGCTGCAGCGACTTTGCCTTTGTCTGGACGTCTACCTGGAGACCGAGAGCCAGGACGACAGTGTGGAGGGGCCACTCGAGTTCCCCCGTGAGAAGATGTGTCTGCGCACAGTGCGGTCAGTACTCCCCTCGCTCTGTTTCTAGAGCACTTTTCACTGGCTTGGTTTTCAATCTCTTTCTTTGAAAAATCGAGAAGTTTCCATTTGGAGGTGATTTGAAGCGTGAGTTGAAAAGAGGAATTTAACATTACAAAGATGTACTCCATCTCTCTCGCTGTCTCTAACCTGTGCTTTTTATTTTCCAGGGGTCCGAACCGCCTGAAGCCCTTCAAATATAACCACCCTCAAGGCTTCTTCAGTCACCGCTGATCCCACCTCTGTCGAGCCCTGTGGGTCAGGACTACACCCTGCTCCATCTCCATCACTGTAAATCTCTGCTACTGTGGAGCTTTTATATGGATTCCTTCTCTTCCTAGATTGAACAATTAAACTATTTTGTCCCTCTCAATCTCCAGATTGTTCATTTCACATTCCAGGGCTGGGACCTGCAGTATGTATGTTGTGCAAAGTGGAGAAGTATGAATGTATACAAAACTGAATGGTCGCTGAGTTCAGGGGTCTTGCTGCAGACACAGTCATGGGACTGACACAGGGATATTAAACTACAATATTTTTGATGTGCGGTTTACAGCCACTCCTCGTTGATGTATGGGGTTTGGCCATTTCCAAGGTCCCTGTGGGGTAAATGGAGACTGCAATGCTGCTTTATTGGAAGTGGCAGGCTGTACTGGATGCTGTTCAGGTGTGCTGCAGTCTCCCCCCTGCCTGCTCCTGTCTCCGCGACCTGCAGAAAGCAACACAGCAGATATAAATAGCTGCACTGCAGGCCCATTACAGCAGCGCTGATTAGCATTCTGACGTACCGCATCTTGAGTGCTCGCTGAGTCATTGAAAAGAAGCCCTCTGCAAAAGTGGGGAAGCACGCCATCCAGCTCCCCTGCTCCCTGGAGACTGCCTGACTGGTAAAGACTTAAAGACGCAACATATTTACTAATGCAGACACACACACAGGGCTTATAAGGACTTGTGTCCATCAGTCAAATGGCACAGTGTATGTGTGTGAAACTTGCTTGGGTACTCTGGGTTCGAATTAGTCAAGGGAGAAGCACAAACTAGGTCTCTGACGCACACCTCTGCTGCAGTCAGCCAAGGTATTACTGTTAGAACGCAAACACACACACACACACACTCCTGTGCCCTCAGTCGGTCTGGCATGCACATTTGGCTCGCTCCCTCCCTCACTAAGCACTAAGTCTCCTACACTGAAGTGCCCAATCATTGCTAATGCACTTTTCTTTTATTCGCACTTCTCAGCCTGCCTTGACATCATAGTGGGTGGGGGCGGGCATAGCAATTGCTGTAGAGATGCACAAAAAGTGTGCTCACTGTGCTTAATGTGTGCTCATTAAGTTTAAATGTCACTGGGGATAAGAGGTGTTTCAAAATCGCTGCATTGTGGAGTGCTTCTTAGGCTGCATCTCTCTCATAACTTGAGTTTGTTCTAGTTACACACACTTAAAATCAATCAATCAATCCATTTATTTTAAAATGGCAACAACCTTTGAGAACAGTTCCTAGTGAGATGGCAAGGAGATTAATTGGCTTTTTCTGGCTGAGGACAATGAAGCTGTGTGTTTGTAGTCAGTCTTGGTGCTTTAATTACTGAAGGATGACAAACTCAGGTCTGGAAGAGAGAGCACATTATTCAAGCCTGTTGATGGGTGGCTGGAGAAAATACCACATATCTTGAGGGTCGTCAGAACGTTTTCCATGACCATTCCTATTATATCAGTTTTCTACCTGGAGTGAAATATCTATCCTTTTTCTTATTTCTTCGCAAACGGCCTTATCCTGGGTGACAGTTTACACAAGAAGGCAGTAATACAATCTGAATACCACATGCATACAATGCATCTGGAAAGTATTCACAGCGCTTCACTTTTTCTACATTTTGTTATGTTACAGCCTTATTCCAAAATGAATTAAATTAATTATTTTCCTCAAAATTCTATGAACAATACCCCATAATGACAACGTGAAAGAAGTTTGAAATCTTTGCAAATTTATTAAAAATCTAAAATAAAGCACATGTACATAAGTATTTACAGCCTTTGCCATGACACTCAAAATTGAGCTCAGGTGCATCCTGTTTCCACTGATCATCCTTGAGATGTTTCTACAACTTGATTGGAGTTCATCTGTGGTAAATTCAGTTGATTGGACATGATTTGGAAAGGCACACACCTTTCTATATAAGGTCCCATTGTTAACAGTGCATGTCAGAGCACAAACCAAGCCATGAAGTCCAAGGAATTGTCTGTAGACCGCTGAGACAGGATTGTATCAAGGCACAGATCTGGGGAAGGGTACAGAAAAAATTCTGCAGCATTGAAGGTCCCACTGAGCACAGTGGCCTCCATAATCCGTAAATGGAAGAAGTTTGGAACCACCAGGACTCTGCCTAGAGCTGGCTGCCCGTCCAAACTGAGCGATCGGGGGAGAAGGGCCTTAGTCAGGGAGGTGACCAAGAACCTGAGCTCCAAGAGCTCCAGCGTGTCTCTGTGGAGAGAGGAGAACCTTCCAATAGAACAATCATCTCTGCAGCACTCCACCAATCAGGCCTGTATGGTAGAGTGGCCAGACGGAAGCCACTCCTCTGTAAAAGGCACATGACAGCCCACCTGGAGTTTGCCAAAAGGCACCTGAAGGACTGACAAAATTCTCTGGTCTGATGAAACAAAGATTGAACTCTTTGGCCTGAATGGCAAGCGTCATGTCTGGAGGAAACCAGGCACCGCTCATCACCTGGCCAATACCATCCCTACAGTGAAGCATGTTGGTGGCAGCATCATGCTGTGGGGATGTTTTTCAGTGGCAGGAACTGGGAGACTAGTCAGGATCGAGGGAAAGATGAATGCAGCAATATACAGAGACATCCTTGATGAAAACCTGCTCCAGAGCACTCTGGACCTCAGACTGGGGCGAAGGTTCATCTTCTAACAGGACTATGACCCTAAGCACACAGCCAAGATAACAAAGGAGTGGCTACAGGACAACTCTGTGAATGTCCTTGAGTGGCCCAGTCTTGAACCCGATTGAACATCTCTGGAGAGATCTGAAAATGGCTGTGAACCAATGCTCCCCATCCAACCCGATGGAGCTTGAGAAGTCCTGCAAAGAAGAATGGGAGAAACTGCCCAAAAATAGGTGTGCCAAGCTTGTAGCATCATCTTGAAAAAGACATGAGGCTGTATTGGTGCCGAAGGTGCTTGAACAAAGTATTGAGCAAAGGCTGTGAATACTTCTGTACATGTGCTTTATTTGTTATGTTGTTTTTTTTTTTTTTTTTTTAATTTGCAAAGATTTCAAACCAACTACTTTCACATTGTCATTATGGGGTATTGTTTGTAGAATTTTGATGAAAATAATGAATTTAATCCATTTTGGAATAAGGCTGTAACATAACAAAATGTGGAAAAAGTTAAGCGCTGTGAATACTTTGCGGATGCACTGTACATCCTAGCACAATGAGGAGGTGGGGTACAGCGAGTCTTTTGCGCTATTATCACTTTCTGCAGCTAGTCTAAATCATGTATGAATATACACACAAATGAACATGTGCCTCAGAGTTGTCTTTAGCAAACCCTTGGTATCCCCCCAACCCCCAGACATCATAATAAAATGAGTGTTCAGCAGGTTTAGAATTAGTTCTGTACTGTAGTCTGTGTAAATGTCATGATTTTGTGTGGCAGCAGCTACCATTAACAAAGAGACTGATCTCTAGCACATTGTAATGTGTTTTATGTGCAGTTATGCCAAAGGATATTTGCCTTTAGAGAATCTCTCTGTCTGCATTGAATGCCATAGTTTCTGTGTAATGTATTCCACTCATGCAGCTATAATATTATTGTAAATCATAATGGTGCAGCGTCTGTAGATGCTGGATTTAAGTGAGGGGGAGGGAGTGTGCCCTAGTAGTTCTTGGAATTGTAGCTGTAAGCGTTTCCTATCCGTTTCACTCTCTTAATCTTATAGACCTCAATTACCCCTACAATAACTCAGAGGTTAAAATAATGTTGGCTGAAGGTGGTACTGCCATTGGCTGCATAGAGCCCTGCTACCATTAGACTGGTGAACAAAATGACAGTTGATATGCCAACGTGAACATTTTTACTGGGTTTGTACTGGAAAGCTAGTGAAAGCACTTCAGTGACCGTGAAAAGGGCCATCCTGGAAGTCTGAGACACACACTTTAATGTTATTTGCACGTCACCGCACACTGAGCTGAGCTAGGCCTGGTCCTAGAGAACCCATGCTGGATGTAAATTCCAACTGAGCTCGAAAATGGTCTTGGTTGGAAACCTAATTTCACTACCCTGGTTTAATTGGACATCTTTCAAATATTGTCAACTGTGAAATGACTGGAGTTTAGGTAAGGGTTTAATGACATGGCTGAGTATCCACCTGGAAGAAAATCCCGGAGATGCAGACACCAAATAACTGACGCTTTGTGAATCCCAACTTGAACTCAAGGACAAAAGCACACCACACCGCATGTTCATTTTAAAGAGCAAATTGCATAGTTAGCGTTACCTTTAATCCATGCCCATATATCTAGTAGAAAACAGAGGACCAAATAAAAGATTGGAAGATGAAATAATAAACTTTGCAGTTGTGACACGGAAAAGGGAAACTATAGGTTGAAGTAAGAGGAATCATCATGGGGAGGCCTTCATCCAGCAGTGGGTCAATACAGGCAGCTGATGATGATGACTTACCCATATACACCAATCAGCCATAACATTATGACCACTGACAGGTGAAGTGAATAACACTGATATTCTCGTTATCATGGCACCTGTCAGTGGGTGGGATATATTAGGCAGCATGTGAACATTTTGTTCTCAACGTTGATGTGTTAGACGCAGGAAAAATGGGCAAGCATAAGGATCTGAGCGACTTTGACAAGGGCCAAATTGTGATGGCTAGACGACTGGGTCAGAGCATCTCCAAAACTGCAGCTCTTGTGGGGTGTTCCCGGTCTGCAGTGGTCAGTACCTATCAAAAGTGGTCCAAGGAAGGAAAAGCGGTGAACCGGTGACAGGGTCATGGGCGGCCAAGGCTCACTGATGCACGTGGGGAGCGAAGGCTGGCCCGTGTGGTCCGATCCATCAGACGAGCAACTGTAGCTCAAATTGCTGAAAAAGTTAATGCTGGTTCTGATAGAAAGGTGTCAGAACACACAGTGCATCACAGTTTGTTACGTATGGGACTGCGTAGCCGCAGACCAGTCAGGGTGCCCATGCTGACCCCTGTCCACTGCCGAAAGCGCCTACAATGGGCACGTGAGCATCAGAACTGGACCACGGAGCAATGGAAGAAGGTGGCCTGGTCTGATGAATCATGAGTTCAAGGTGTTGAGTGGACAAACAAGTCCGATCCATGGAGGCCCCACCTCGCAACTTACAGGACTTAAAGGATCATCTGGTAATGTCTTGATGCCAGATACCACAGCACACCTTCAGAGGTCTAGTGGAGTCCATGCCTCGACGGGTCAGGGCTGTTTTGGTGGCAAAAGGGGGTCCTACACAATATTAGGCAGGTGGTCATAATGTTATGGCTGATCGGTGTATACTGTGTATATATATATATATATATATATATATACTAGACTTTTAAGATGCTGTGAAATGAACTATGCTACTTTAGTGATCATATTTAGAGCTACCTGTAGATACCTTTCCTCTTCTATAGCAAATTCTATTTGTGAAGCTTTTTCCTGTGTGCTAGTGTAGCTGGAAATACTATATCACAATTTGATATAATTTTTTACATAATCTCACTTTATTCTCTGCTTCATTAAATTGTAGCAATCTGGGACCCTTCAACATTGCTGTGCTGTTTCTGTGTGTCACTATACTAGTAGTTATTGGAAGTGGAGAATCACAAGGGCTAAAGTTATATGCCCTGCTGGCACCCATGGATTCAGTGTGTTCCTTCCTGCCATCCCTGCACTAGTTACAGTTGCCCTCCTCTCTGCGGTGGGCTCTGTACAGCTTCGTTAATCCTCCTCCGCACCTCATAAGGAGGTCAGTGCAATTCATCACGAGTCTCCAGTGAGGGGCATCAATATTCATGTTGCCCAGGTCGTGCTTAACTCCTATTCCCTCAGCCCGGAGCGCATTAATGGTGTATGAAAAGCTGAATGATTGGGGGCAATAAGAGATCACCTGAGCCATGGATATTACAATCAGTTATGTCCTCTCGCAGACGCATTCATTCTTCATTCACTCCATCCTCAGAGCAGAACAGGGCTAATTTGTAGTCCCACGTGCTTAATGTTCGTTTTATGCATGGTTAGATATTAGTTTTTAATTTGGTTTAAATTTGGCACTGTCAATTTCTCTTTTTATATTTATAGCCTCCCATTTCGCAGTCGGACATTAATTAAGCAAGATGGCTCCTACGCTAACAAGGGAGAGATGCTGGGTGGAATAGAGTCGTGCAACTTAGACATTGGCCTAGTGCAGCCCATTTCTAGAGTTCAGTGGAATTTAGGTAGTTGGTAACAAAACAGAAGTGTTCATCAGATCCAGTTGTCTCCTGTTTTTCCCTGTTCTTTTTTTTCTTTTCTTAATTTTTTAATCACTAGGATTAAAAAATGTATACATACATACAAAAATCTCTGCAATGGAAGAAGATAATCTACAGAAGCTATTTAGTGCCACAGAGAAAAAACATATATTAATAGGAGACAATATTGCATTATTTCACAATAATTATTGCGTTAATACGAGATAAACTTCCATAACTATCTTTCAGATTTTAGTCCAGTTTCGCAAAAACAAAAATATGTTAATGCCGCCTTAAACCTTAATTTAGACAACATAATCTAATATTAGCAAACACAATTGCATCAGCCTCTCAATACTATATTTGTTATAATATCGGGAAATATTTTCTTCACTCCATGTAGCGGGTTAGATGACAACCTTCAAAATACAAATTAGTAACAAAATAAGACAAATTTGCTTTTCAAAGTTTATGCAGAATATTGTTCTTTCAAAAATCCCTGATCAATGATTCAACTTGACAGCCATCGTCTTAATATTCATATTCACATTAATGGTCACATTACATTAGGTCTTGATTCTGGCAAATGTGTTCTTGAGAAATGTCCTGTTTATAAATCTGCACATTTTACAGAGCTACCAGTGCTGACTGTTGTTGCTTTAAAGTTCCCTTGTTGAAGATTATATTCTAGGGACTGGAAGTTGAAAAACCTACTTCACTTTAATTTGGCATGTTTCTAGATAATGAAACAACTTTAATATGGTTTATAAGTCTGTTATAAAGGTATATACTGAATATCAAATGGGACCAGTGTAGGAGCTTGAAAATGTATTGATTACTGATTACCATATACTGTAAACTGCAATTATTGATTATTATATATGATCAGTGATGTATATAATGCAGTACCTGGCAGGTTTTGAATGGACTTTGAATGGTAGGACTGATATTTGAGTGTCCCTGCAATGCAGGATAAATCTGGGAAGCATCAGCTAAGAACTTGCTTTCCAGGCATTCCTTCTGGAATCATTGCAGTTGCCTACGATTGCATTCTTGAATTATTTATTACATTTTCTTCCTGGATCTCTGAAGTGGGAGTCTCAGGCTGTGGCAGTGGGGCTGGACCCTGCAGCACTGCGACACACGCCCTCAGGTTTCCCAAACATCTGCACACATCTGGACAGCTGCAGATAAACTGAGCTGCTGGGTTTGTTTGTACTGGTAAACTTTGGACAACTCCAGTTTAACCTTGATTTGATAAGATCGGAGATCAGAGATTTAGGCTAGCTGAGAGAAATGTCTGTCTGTCTCAGGCAGTTTGCAGTGTTTGTATTGACACTTTTTAGACAGCAGTTATTTAATAGTAGTCACAGAAGGTGGGGATGAAATGAGAGGAGAGGAGAGGAGGATGCTGCGGTGGAATAGTGTAGAGAACGCCTCCCAGACATTATAAACTGCAGTTACGAGGCAGTAGAGGAAAGTGCTCTGGGAGAGATTGGAATTTGAAAAGCAAAGTGGTGTGCTAGAGTTGTGAAGCTGAAATCTGCAATCTTAATTACCTTCGAGTCACAGTTCTGTTTGTTAGACCTCTTAAAAATGCTACCCCTAAAACAGGCTGATTCTGAAAGCAAGCACTGAGTGCAGAAAACAGAGTACCTAATTAAGAAAGTAGTTTAAGGTTTCAATAAAACTAGGTAATCAGGATGGAACAGAAACCAGTCAAAATAGGGGATACTGTTGACAGGGACTGATAAAAACGGGCTATAGTGTTGAGAATCTCAGTGGAATTGTACTGGAATATGATTCATGACTTTTTTAAGGACTGACAATCTATGTGTATGAATAGCTGTCCTAACAGAGTTTGCCCATCAGAATCAGCTGTGGGAAGAAAACAGTGTGACGGTTGTGTGTGACAGAAGAGAGAAAAAGGCACCCAGGACCTGAAAAATCCAGACAACACAAGAGCAAGGCATAGTTTTCCATTCTTTATTGAGCTCCATTTTTGTTTCTTTATATGTATTTCATATATATCTCAGCAATTTTATACAGTGCTTAATCAACAATCAGTTGGGGTTACAGTACATTAAGTGCATCATTCCTTGAAAACCAACCAGACAATTGTGTAAGGTGCAACACAAGCTGTTACTAATGATCTTGTTTGTTTGTTTGTTGTTGTTGAAATTTGTAAATATATCGGTATTTATATATGTGTCTAGATCTCTTCTTGATTTCTGCACTACCCTGAAAGGCCTTAGATTGGACATTAATGTATATATACATAGGTTTAGGCCTATATATCTCCAGCCAGTTGGATGTTGTATTAAATGCACTTATTAGTTAGGGCAGTTGTCACATTCAAGGTGTAATAAAAGCATTCTGCATTCACTACAATCGTATATAGAAGCTATCATAACATGTTTGGCCATCACGGGTTTTTATATTATTTTAATGTTTTTTATTTGCTAGAGAAACACTATTGCTTGCTTACTTGCTTGCTCTGCTTTGGCCACCCAGTTTCAAAAGGCTGCTTGTGTCTTTTGTGTACCCTCCCTCCCTCCCTCCCTCCCTCCCTTGATGTTCTTTGGTGTTGTTTCCCCCTCCCATTAGCCGTAATTTTCCTTCCCTCTGATTTACTTCTTGGCTTTTTCCTCAGTCTTGGTCTCCTTAGTGTCGGTGCTGGAGGATTTTTCTGCTTTCTGGGTCTTGGCGTCTGTGGCCTCCTTCTTATCTGGTTTGGGTGCTTCCTTCTCTTTCTTCTCTTCCTCCTTGGGGGTCTCATCCTTCTTGGCCTCCTTCTTCTCCTCCTTCTTGGCTGGCTTCACTTCTGCTTTGGGCTTCTCTGCCTCCTTGGGCTTTTCTTCAGTCTTGGCCTTAGCAGGAGACTTTTCTTCAGCCTTTCCTTTCTCCTCGGCCTTGTCTTTGCTCTCCTCCTTGGCAACTGGCTTCTCCTTGGGTTCGGCTTTTTCCTTCTCCTCTTTCTTGGCGGGGGCCTCTTTGGGTTCGGCCTTGGATACGGCCTTCTCTTGCTCCTCAGCCTTGGCCTTCTCAGGCTCTTTTGCCTTGGCTTTCTCCTCAGAGGGAATAGCTGGGGCATGGGCTTTCTTGGGGGGTCCCTCTGGTTTGCTCTCCTTCTTGGCTTCCTCTGCAGCAGGGGCAGAGGGTGCTTTTTCTTCCTTCTTTATGGGCTCCTTCTCCTTAGGCTTGTCTTCTTTCTTGCTCTCTGGTTTCTCCTCTTTCTTGGCTTCGGGTTCCTTCTTTTTGTCATCCTTGGCTGGCTGTGGCACTTCCTTGGGCTTCTCCTCCTTGGCCATCTTGTCCTTCTCCTTAGCCTCTTTGTCCTCAGCAGCCTTCTCTACTGGGGCTTTGGGGGCCTTTGGCTTTTCTTCAACAGGAGATTTGGGGGCAGGAGACTTGGCTTTTTCTTCAACAGGAGACTTGGATTTCTCTTCTACAGGAGACTTGGATTTCTCTTCTACCGGAGACTTGGATTTCTCTTCTACCGGAGACTTGGATTTCTCTTCTACCGGAGACTTGGATTTCTCTTCTACCGGAGACTTGGATTTCTCTTCTACCGGAGACTTGGATTTCTCTTCTACCGGAGACTTGGATTTCTCTTCTACCGGAGACTTGGATTTCTCTTCTACAAGAGTCTTGGATTTCTCTTCTACAGGAGACTGGGACTTCTCTTCTACTGGAGACTTGGATTCTGGAGATTTCTGCTCCTCAGTGTCAGACTTCCCACCAGCCGGTGACTTAGCGGGAGACTTGGCTTTTTCCTCAGTGGGAGATTTTGCTTGTGGTGATTTAGGGGCAGGAGATTTGGATTCAGGGGACTTCACTGCTGGCGATTTGGAATCTACGGTTTTCTCCACAGGTGATTTGGCTTCTGGCAATTTTGGAGAAAGGGATTTGGATTCCTCTTCAGTAGGGGATTTGGACTCTGGAGACTTGGTAGCGGGTGATTTGGCCTTTTCCTCTGTAGGAGATTTGGGCTCTGGGGATTTGGGGGCTGGAGATGTAGCCTCTGGGGAACCTGCCTTCCCTTTGGTGGGAGACTTCGCCTCGTCTTCCTCTCCTTCAGCAGATTTAACATCCTCCTCTTTCTCCTCTGCTGCTTCTTCTTCGGCCTCGTCTGCTTCCTCTCCTCCCTCTTCCTCCTGCTCTTCTTTCTCCTTGCTCTCTTCTTTCTCTCCTTCAGATTTGGTTTCTTCCTCAGCCTCCTCCTCCTCCTCCACTGCTTCTCCTTCTCCCTCTTCCTCCTCTCCCTCCTTCTCTCCTTCCTCACCATCTTCTGTCACTTCCTCTACCTGGGTCTCATCTGTCTGCTCCTCTACAATGACTGTGTCAGATTTCTCAGTTGCCTTGCTCCTGTCCTCTGTCTTCACCTTGACGTGAGTGGAGATTTTGGTGGGGGTGTCGATGTAGGAATACGGGCCCAGACCAGAGCTAAAGTGAGTCTCCTCACCCTCAAGCAGTTTTCTGTATAGTAACAAGGAACAGTGTTATCCAATCAGTTTACAGCTTACCTGTGACTACAGAATTATCCACCAACCTCAGGTATTCAAAAATAAAGGTTTATTCGTTTTTTACTGTTGCATCATAGGATCTTTGGCACAACCATCTCTGTCTTCTTCTTAACTAGCCATGCCCTGGGTATTAATGGATGGTGTGGACTTGAAATGCATGATATCTACATAGGGCAGTGGTGCTTGTCTAATCCCAAAATGTCTTGCCGACTGCCCTGCTTATAGTGTTTGCTAGGTTTTGGCTATGTAGAGAGGTCCATAGGCAATTAAAACTTTGGTCAATTTATGGAATTGGACTGAAGCCATATCAGAATGGTATAAAACAATATCTGGTCATTTAACATTAAAACTAGCCATTTTAAAGACAAGCAATGTGGATGAACTGATGTTAACTGCTGACTTTAACTGACACTCAAAGTATCCTCACCTGTATGCAGCGATCTCAATGTCCAGAGCCATCTTGACGTTGAGCAGTTCCTGGTAGTCCCTCAGTTGAGTGGCCATCTCCCACTTGGTGCTCTTCAGCTCATTGTCTAGCTGATGGATGGTCTCCTGCAAATGGGACACACACAGACACACTTAGTGCAGGGAATAAAACCCCTTTGGGCTTTGGTCTTTTTCTATCTGACAGTTCAATATATTTCAGTAATGCTAAATTTATTTTGGCTTGCGGGTCCCTGGTAAAGTCAAACGACCTTAATGATTCAAGGTAGGCCACAGTCTTACAGCAGGGATAGCAGATTGGGCAAAGAATAGGAAAATACTGTTTTATTCGATTGAGTATTTTACATTTCAAAAAAATAAAAACATTCAAAAAAAATATATTTATGATTAAAAAAAAATTTGAAAACAATTTATAAAATAACTTTTTTAAAATCTTAATGTGATTAACTTAAACAAAATACATGAACTCAAATAAACATGTGCTTAAATCAATGAAACAATAAACTGAAGCAAACTGCAATCCAACAAAAAAGGTCAAATACATTGAAAGTAACTGAAAATGCATCAGATAAATAAAAAAATTAAAAACAATAAAATAAAAACAAAAACAAAACAATCTGATGCATTTAAAATTAAATCCAGACGGCCAATGTATTTGACAAAATAACAGAACAAAACAACAACAAAAAAAACAAGCAAAACAAGCACATTCTAAAATCAAATCATTGTTTAAAAACAATTAAAATTCGTTTTTTCAAAATCATTTTTAAAAACAATCATTCATTAAAAGATTAAAAGGATCAAATAATAGGAAAAGGGGAAGGAAAATTATAAGTTTCAGCCTGCCTGTAGGGAGGAGAGGTCAGAGTGGTGGCGGTCTTCGATCTCATTGCACTGTCTCTCCAGGGAGTCCTTGGTTCCCTTCAGTGTCTCCAGCTCGGTGGTGCGGGACTGCAGCTGGCGGCGGTACTCGGAGATCTCGTCCTGGGCTCCACGGATGGCATCATTGTTGTAGCGAGCCGCCTCAGACAGCTTGTCCATGCGCACTGGGGGAGGGAAGAAGGACAAGGGACAACACCAATTTCCATAAAACTTGTTGAAGGTTTTTGATAGGAATAACAAGTTAGTTTTTGGGTGACTAAGGAGTTACAGTTTGTGAAACCATGGGGCAGTGCGTTTCTTTGCTTAATTCGGTGGGTGGCATTTTCAAAACGTAGGCCCTGTAATTTACAGAGTACAGATTAGACCTTTAAAATGGAAGCTGATTAAAATAAAATTGGAGGAAGGGGTGCTGTTTTACTTAGCTGATGTATCAGCATGTTCTAACATAGATAACAGTCTGCATGTGTTCCTTTGTGTTTGATTTTCTCTGCAAAAGAGTCTCGCTCAAGAGTTTCTTTAGCGATTTTCATGTTCCAGATTTGTTTGTTTCATGGTGTATTATAAGCTTTTTGTGTAGTTCGTATCATAAATAGAACATGCCATTGCACATTCAAATTAGACTGCATTTGGGTTCAGTTCTGCAAGGATTAACAAATGCTTGAACGTCGATTGCTCTAACAAGACATCACTCAGGTGCAGCAAAATATACCCTTTCACAAAGCAGGGGGTGACCGGGAGCCATTGCAGAAACATTCTCTGCTGAAGATCTGGCCACAGCAGTAGTGAAAGGAAGAAAAGACTTTATAGGATGTTACTTGGCAGGACCATTTTATATATTCACTTAAAAAATGGTTCCATCCCAGGTGGGGGACACTGCTGTTGTAACCTTGAGCAAGGTACTATACCTAGATTTCTTCAGGAAAAACACAGCCGTATAAATGGGGAAATGCACATTTAGTCAATTACTATGTATAACTAGATCAAGAATTGGCTGCTCCAAGCAGGATTGTATTTCAGGGTCAGGGGTAGTTCTGTTTGATTTTCTATTAATTTCCTATTGCTTTTTGAAAACATTCATTCCAAAACAAAAAGATAGCATACAGACACCAGAGTCTTAAGTAAGCGGTGGAGTACAACATTAAATCAATGTGAAAGGATTGATACCTTGCACACCACAGATATCTCTATTGAACCCAAATCCAAGTCTGGGTAGTTACCTCTTCTTTGTGAAAATATTCAACATTCTCATTTCATAACTTATCTTAAAGTAGGTTTGCATTTGATTGCAAAATAATGGTGGTTCAGGTGGCAGTTATTTGAAGGCGTTTGGACTACACCTCATCCTCTGACCATCCATCACCACACAATCTGCCAGTGATGGACTGCGCTCCTGGTATAAACGCTACTCAGATCATTCGGACAGATTGTGTAGGGGTCCAAATCCTAAGGGAGGGGTCTTAATTATTCTTATGTACATTTCAAGGTCCTCTGCACGGAAAGGTCTATTCACAGTATGCCTTCCAGCTATGCATTATGGGTCTCATATTGACACAAGTTTGTGTAAGTATACCGATGAAGCAGACCTAATTTGACACTGAATGTGCCTCTTGAAGGGTATCTTGCTTTAGCGCACTTCCTGCTTCCTGAAGGTCAGAGATAAAGGGACCTGGAGAGACCCAAATCCAGCAGGCTGTACAGCTCACCCTTAAACCATCCATTGCCAACAATTTAGCACAGGAGTTCAATTACTTAGAAATCATATGGAACTGAAGGTTATGAACAGCCTTCAGTCCCAAATTACTTCTAAGTGACTGAACTCCTGTGCTTAATTGGAGCTCAATTTGAACCATCCCTTCGGGTCAGAGATTTGCTTAATTGATCGATAACTACCCATATGGAACAGATGTACATTTTCAATATTTGGAAGAAATGTGACTACCTTATATTTATACATCTATATTTTTTGATGTTGAAAATATATTGTAGAAATAAATCTCATCATATATTTTCAACCGATACAATATTGTAAATATTATTATTATTATTATTATTATTATTATTATTATTATTATTGTAAATTCTCGCATGTGAAAAATATAAGGATTATTGTTGTCGTGTGTCATGATTTGCTACTGTACAAACTGGATTGTATTTCTATGGTTCCGGTTATCATGCTATTTACAAAATACAAGTAGATTTTGGTAAAGACTGTAAAATTCAGTTCTTCAGAGTAAAGAACATTCTAATTACCCACCATTGCACTGTAATAGCCTACATGATGTATCAGTTCATATAGTTATACTAAATAGAGTAGCTTTATAATCCAAAATGTATACTGTAATCAAATGATAAAATCATACTGAAATTTCAATAACCGTTGTTTTTTTTTTATCAATAATCCTATAATATAATTTTCATACAAGGCAACCCTAGTAAGGCTAGAGGTTTGTTCCATATGGGTGACATATTCCCTGTCTATAGAAAGTGGGGATTTATTGAAGGGTCTCCTATAAAATGTGAATGGACAGGGCCTCTTCGGGAGCAGGGCTGGGGACCTCTGGGATTGGGCATGAACAGAATGGGGAGTAGGACTGGTACACAGCCAGTCCACTTCACAGGGAAACAAGTCTTCCTTCATGTTCTGATGCTCACCCACAGGCCGCTACTCTCTTTGAGAAGCCGTGTCTAGGCTTATGCAAGTTTGCCCTAGTTTTAATTTACCATAGGATCTTTGCACTATGGTGGTTTCATAGGTTGACAAAGCTTTCCTATGGTTGTAATATGCACTCACTGTGCCTTACTCCACTTTAGTATGAGTCTACCACAGTAAACATGCCATACAGCTATTTGTCATGGTATGTCATTGTATTCCCAGGGTCGAGTGTAGTATATCACAGTGAAAGCATGTTGAACCCATAGCAAACCACTAGAAATTTGTGATGAAACCACATTAAAAGTGCAAAACTCCTAAGGTAAATGTACCACGGTAGACTTGCGTGAAGGCAAGTAATGTTAGAGATGGGTCCCCCCCAACTCCTTCAACTCCACTGGTGGGGTGACCACATGCAGCAACACAACACCCATGCTGCACACACAGTCTCACGGGCAAACACCTACACAGCACTCCACACCTACACAAGGCTCTCCCACAATCACATACAGAACACACACCGAGTTAATAACACACACACACACACATACACACAGAGACCATGCGCTGTTAATCACAGTCGCGTCACTACAACATCCACAGCTCTGGGGAACAGGGTCTGGCAAGACTTTGTAGTCTTTAAAAATGGATCTGAACCACACACTCTCACAGACCCTAACTGAGACTTATAACCTTTGGACACTAAAGGCATATCAGCCATTTTGCTTTCAGTGTGATTATAAACCTTTCCTGCGATTTATTTGATTGCAGAATTCACGGACATCTTCCTACAAAGCCGAGAGTGACATCCTATGTAAGAAACAACACAATTTACATTTGTTGTGACTCAGCTACAACGGTAGTATTCTAGTAGAGTAGAGTCTAGTGTTTCTCTCCTGAAATATTGGTCTCCTCCCCACACATCAATCATCTCCCTCTTGTACTAGCACTGCATAATTTACCAATAAAATGCTCACTCACAATAAACTACATCTGCATTTTTTTTGCGTAAAGTCAGTTAATCAGAAAAATGCTTGCATCCCTCTCTTCACAACTACACACACACATTTGTATCTGATGACAGGCAGACACAAACATTGCACTGTACAGTACATGCATGAACACCCACTGCCGCTCAAATCCCAGTCTCACCCAACAGTTGCCTGCAGAGTAGATGGTGCCAACGGCTCCCCCTAGTGTTAAGTACAGGGACATAAAAATTGGTTAGAAACCCATGTTCCGAATTTGATTATTCGATGCTGAATTTTACATTGCACTTCTGAATGGGTGGGAGGTAATATTAATATTCTAGTAATAGCTCAGCCTCAGTATCTTAAAATGAAAACCTGTAATCAATTGGTTAATGAATTCAGTCAGAGAAGCGAGACTTGTGTCCTCCACCACAGAGTCGGTTTTTATGACAATGCTAATGAAGTGCAGCGTCCTTGTGTCGACTTTGAGTTATCGTATATTACACGATACAGAAAAACATTTCAACGTATACGATATTATTGCAAAATAGATTGGAATAATTAATTGTAAACCATAGAGTTTTATTGTGAACAATAAAATAAATTATGTAGACTTTTTTAACTAAATTGGGCACGTTTGACGACACATGGAAGGGGACATATTTATGAAAAGCGATTGGGATACGCATTCTGGACGTCATTTTATTAGTGTATCTTAAAAACATATATGCATTTCAAGTGTATTAAGATATATGCCTAATTTTTTGGGGGCTTCTTTCTGCAATGAGCTTTTTTTGTGTGTTCTTTTAAAGAAAAGAAAAGGGACAACAACTCTGCCATCTTGGTGCAAGGATAAGGTTGAAACAACCTAATATGAGAAAATGACATTTGCATTAATTATACTGTAAAGATTTACAGTATACGTGTTGACATAATTCATTGCACTGAAATGAACCTGACAGATAAAATGCAACTGATTACTTATGACATTTGGCATAAGTAAACAATGCATACATTAAATAACTCCGATATCTAATGCACCCATGGTAGCATGGTAGTCCTCTACATATAAAATTGAATTCAAGTTGATGAAAAATGTGATTAGAAGTACAAATGACAAATGACTTAAAAGACATTGAATTTCAACTAAGTTTCGGAACTCCCCTCGTTCTGTAATCTTTATTCTTCATGAATTAGACTTGAATTCAGCTAAACTGTAAAATGTATGCAAAGTGTGTCTCATGAATCATGTCAGTATATGCTGGCCTATTTGTTTGTATATGTTTATATTCTACATTCTGATTATATCATGGACAGTTCCTGTTGATTGTGAATTAAACGATGATCCTCAGTTCCTTTATTTGGTGTTTGCTACTGTATTGCAGTCACAGTCGGCACCCGAAATTGCCGACTCATCTTCCTCCGCATTGCACATTTTCAGTCAGTATTTATTACCTAGCGGACACCCTTTTTCAGCTACACATCTCAATAAAAAACAGTACAGTTAGAGCAATAAAATGCTATATGTAACTTTATCCTGTAAAATACAAATAACTTTGACAAATACCCAACAAAGTGCATGACTATATTTGGGGGTATATGTAGTTAAGCAGCAGTTAAACTCACAGACTCAAGATGTATTGTCAACTGTTGAGAAGTAGCTGTCTAGTTATATATCCAGGTATCTATTTTTGTACATGTTGGAGAGTCTGTATGCTATGTCAAAGTGTGTTTTTATTTCTTTTCAGAGATGCTTTGTAGTTGGCAAGAGATATACCGTTCGAAGACATCTTCCTCGTGATAACCAAGTATCCTTTCTTGTTCGATAAAGCTTTCCATTTGCATCAATGGGGGCACCATGTTATTTTGTGCTGCTGTAATGCTGAAGTCATGGCAGCAGGTATGGTTTCTGCCGTGGTCCCGCTGTGAGAGTTATAGAGCAGGTCTCCACTCGCTGCTTTGCGGCAAGGCTGAGCGCTCAGTCAGCACTGCGGAGAGCGCACTTCTCGCCGATTGGCCGGCCCCTCGCCCTGGAGCAGGTTTCAATACTCGCTTTCCCTAGCGCAGATTTCCCGCAGTTCTGCACAGATCTGCAGAATCCCACCGATCCCATTGGCGGAGCAGCGCACACCCGTGCAGAACTGTGGAAATGTACACGAAAGCGACCATTACACTGCATCTGCATTGTGCATTGGCAATACCGCAGCAATGCGCCTCCGAACCACAGCACAAGCCACTCATACATTATACCAGCGGGACTTTTCTCTTGCGTTACCCCCCCCCCCAACCCTCCTTCGCATTGTAGTTGGCAAAAATAGCGCATTTTAATTGGTTGGGTTTCAATCCAATCGATTCCAGCAGCAGTTTAATACATAATTAACCAATAAGCTGTACAGCCAGCATGACTGTCACTTTTAAACTACAGTGAATTGATTTATGAGTTTGTTTAATTTATGAGCTTGCTGGTTGAAATATAGACACGTCCTAATGCAGATTTCTCACTAGTTTCTGCGAGATTCATACTTTAAATCAAATGACATCTTATCATTTTTATTATACTGCAATAAATGTGTTGCATTTATTTATTTTTAATTGCAATTTCCCATGTTTTATGCGCAATAATGTCATTTTGAGACTACAATGACCAAGTGGTATAACCAATTTTTATATATATAGTTTATTTGGAATAACCTACGGAGGAATATTACTATATATGCTATATATATGTAGCAGAAATTATGAGAAGAAGAAATTATGAGTTGAGAATATTCCTCCGTAGGTTATTCCAAATAAACTAAAATGCTAAAAGAACAAGGCAAGACAAAAGGACAAACGATGCAGAAAGTTTCGTTTAGTCTATTTTGATTCTCTTCAGTGGAAACTTGAATTCTTATATTCCCTTAAGCAACAAGGGTAGCACATTGACAGTCCTTTGTGACATTGGAAGTATTCTGGCTACACACATAAACTAAACTAAAGCTTTGGTACAGTTAAGGTTTTTTGTAATAATCTCTTAAAATGACATTATGATGATGATGATGATTATTATTACTATCCCTTCTAAAATGTAGCCTATTATTACTCATATGTTCTTAAACACTCTTTTGGTAGTTTTAAACTGACGTCTGTAAAATTGTATCGAACAAGCAACGTTCAACTACAAAACTTTCCTGTGACGAACTAATTTGGGAAACTAGTTGGTCTGATTTCTGAGATTGTCCGATTGGGCTCTCCGTGAGTGGGCTAGTGTTGTCTGTGTAGGGTGTATCTCAGGTCTTTAGTGTCTGGAAAAGGGCGCAGCTCACCTTTGAACCACTCCTCAGCCTGCACGGCGCTTTTGGAGGCATGGGTGTCCAGCTGGGCGCGGATCTCCCGCAGGGCGCTGGTGACGTCCGACTTGAGCACGTCCCTGACATCCATGGTGACCTGAGAGCCCTGGATCTGCGTCAGGAGATCCCCCACCTCCTCGTCGTGGTTCTTCTTGAGGAAAGCCGCCTCTTCCTGGAGGGACTGCAGCTTCTTGTCCAGCTCCATGCGCGCCAGGCCCGCCTCATCGATGTACTTGGACATGGCCCGGATCGCCGCCTCCAGCTCTTCCCGGCTTCTGGCCTCGTCCTCCAGCCTCTGCTTGACGTGCTGCATGTCCTCCTCGATGTGCTCCTGCTCCAGCTGCACCTGGGCTTTCTCGTTGCTCAGCTGCACCACCACGTTGCGCAGGTCGGTGATCTCTCGCTCGTAGAGCTCCCCGATCGCCGACCTCCCGGCTTGGCTCTGTTTCAGCGCCGATGCCTCGGCCTCCAAGTTCTTGTTCTGCAGTTCGAGCTGCCTGACTTTGTCAATGTAGCCGGCGAAGCGGTCGTTGAGCACTTGCAGCATCTCCTTCTCGTTGCGGGATCTCATGTCTCCGTTGAAGGACTCCAGGCTGTCTGCGGAGGAGAGCTGGCTGTAGCCGCCCACCCCACCACGGCGGTAAGAGGAGACGTTGGAGCCCCGAGACCAGGACTGCGAGTGGAAGCCGCTGGAGGCCAGGGAGCCCGCCGACCTGGAGACATTGCGCTGCGGGTCGCCGTGCACCTTGCGGTAGGCGGTGGTGCCGTAGAGGGTATCCAAAGTGTAGCTCATCTCTCCACTGATGAAAACAGCGGCACTGCGGCAAGACAAGGAGAGCTGCAGCTTTTTATACTGCGGGAGGAGGAAACCCAGCTACTCAGCAAGAATGGACCAAACTGAATCTGTCTCTCTTAAAGGAGAATCCTCTCGATTTCCAGTATCTCATGCAGACTGCTTTGTTTAATATACACTCACCTAAAGGATTATTAGGAACACCTGTTCAATTTCTCATTAATGCAATTATCTAACCAACCAATCACATGGCAGTTGCTTCAATGCATTTAGGGGTGTGGTCCTGGTCAAGACAATCTCCTGAACTCCAAACTGAATGTCTGAATGGGAAAGAAAGGTGATTTAAGCAATTTTGAGCGTGGCATGGTTGTTGGTGCCAGACGGGCCGGTCTGAGTATTTCACAATCTGCTCAGTTACTGGGATTTTCACGCACAACCATTTCTAGCATTTACAAAGAATGGTGTGAAAAGGGAAAAACATCCAGTATGCGGCAGTCCTGTGGGCGAAAATGCCTTGTTGATGCTAGAGGTCAGAGGAGAATGGGCCGACTGATTGAAGCTGATAGAAGAGCAACTTTGACTGAAATAACCACTCGTTACAACCGAGGTATGCAGCAAAGCATTTGTGAAGCCACAACACGTACAACCTTGAGGCGGATGGGCTACAACAGCAGAAGACCCCACCGGGTACCACTCATCTCCACTACAAATAGGAAAAAGAGGCTACAATTTGCACAAGCTCACCACAATTGGACAGTTGAAGACTGGAAAAATGTTGCCTAGTCTGATGAGTCTCGATTTCTGTTGAGACATTCAGATGGTAGAGTCAGAATTTGGCGTAAACAGAATGAGAACATGGATCCATCATGCCTTGTTACCACTGTGCAGGCTGGTGGTGGTGGTGTAATGGTGTGGGGGATGTTTTCTTGGCACACTTTAGGCCCCTTAGTGCCAATTGGGCATCGTTTAAATGCCACGGCCTACCTGAGCATTGTTTCTGACCATGTCCATCCCTTTATGACCATCATGTATCCATCATCTGATGGCTACTTCCAGCAGGATAATGCACCATGTTACAAAGGTCGAATAATTTCAAATTGGTTTCTTGAACATGACAATGAGTTCACTGTACTAAACTGGCCCCCACAGTCACCAGATCTCAACCCAATAGAGCATCTTTGGGATGTGGTGGAACGAGAGCTTCGTGCCCTGGATGTGCATCCCAAGTGCAAGATGCTATCTTATCAATATGGGCCAACATTTCTAAAGAATGCTTTCAGCACCTTGTTGAATCAATGCCACGTAGAATTAAGGCAGTTCTGAAGGCGAAAGGGGGTCAAACACAGTATTAGTATGGTGTTCCTAATAATCCTTTAGGTGAGTGTATTTGCATATCAATTCCACTTGTTCCACTCTATACAAGAAAGGACACAATCCAATTAAATAATCAGAAATAGTTACAGCTCAGTTTGTCCCGTTTGTGTGCGATGTTAAACAGATATTTGTATCTGTTAAAGAAAGAAAAGTCTTAATTTTGGATTTAGACATTTTGGTAGAATGTCTCACAGTAATGGATACTCATTTCTTGTGAAAGCAAGCAAAACGCTGTTTATGGGTCTGTATGAATGTATGTGTATGTAGCTGTTTATCTGTTTGTCGGTGTAAGTCTGCTATTCATTCACCTACGTTTGTCAATGTCTTGTGTAAGAAATGTGCTTCTACGGGCCTCACAACTTTCATTACAAACAATTCAAGTTGTACTATCTATTGTTGCAAGAATTACATTGTAGACATGAGAATTATCTATAATTGTGAAACAGCAACTTCATAGGACTCAATTGGAGTCCTCGGATAAGTTTCACAAATATAAACTGATGCAGTCAAACACACTGCAACCAGAGGGCCTGGGCTGGGGGTCAACTCAGACAGTCTCAGGCTGCTACAACATGCAACATTATTGTGACACTAATCAACTCAAGTGTATCTTCTCTTTCTAGTCCATTTTGACACACGGTTCAGCTAGGACACATATAATATTTGAAAAAGGTAACCCCACCCTAGTTACTTGAAGAAATAAGTCTGAATGAGCCATAGACTGAAGAAAGCTGATGACAGACTCTGTTTCAAGTGAGGAGCATACATATGCCTTTTGTATTAACATATGAAAATACCAGTCCAACCCACCAAACTAACATCTGTAGTCTTTAAACTCTGCATTCAATGGTGGATCGCAAATCAAAATCAGTAAGCACAAAATTACCTTTGACATAGGGCGTTTATAATTAATTTAGGCTTAGTCAGTTGAGCATTCTTGAAGGATCACTTTAATAACTACAGCATCAAGACTGCAGGGCTGTATGTATAGTTGAGCACCAGAAATTACAGTTTATTCTGAAGAGGGTTGTAAAGCAGCACTGCCTGCTTGGCTGATTAAGTGTTTTTGTTGTAGCACAGGGCAGTATTGGCAATGCAATAATATTTTATTGGCTTGTAAAGCTGTGGACATTTTGGTGATTGTAGCTTATATATCTGTTTATTGGATTGAGATCTTCCATCGAGTATCTTGTAAAAAAAAGATATAGGCCTATATATATATATATATATACACTCACCTAAAGGATTATTAGGAACACCATACTAATACTGTGTTTGACCCCCTTTCGCCTTCAGAACTGCCTTAATTCTACGTGGCATTGATTCAACAAGGTGCTGAAAGCATTCTTTAGAAATGTTGGCCCATATTGGTAGGATAGCATCTTGCAGTTGATGGAGATTTGTGGGATGCACATCCAGGGCACGAAGCTCCCGTTCCACCACATCCCAAAGATGCTCTATTGGGTTGAGATCTGGTGACTGTGGGGGCCAGTTTAGTACAGTGAACTCATTGTCATGTTCAAGAAACCAATTTGAAATGATTCGACCTTTGTGACATGGTGCATTATCCTGCTGGAAGTAGCCATCAGAGGATGGGTACATGGTGGTCATAAAGGGATGGACATGGTCAGAAACAATGCTCAGGTAGGCCGTGGCATTTAAACGATGCCCAATTGGCACTAAGGGGCCTAAAGTGTGCCAAGAAAACATCCCCCACACCATTACACCACCACCACCAGCCTGCACAGTGGTAACAAGGCACGATGGATCCATGTTCTCATTCTGTTTACGCCAAATTCTGACTCTACCATCTGAATGTCTCAACAGAAATCGAGACTCATCAGACCAGGCAACATTGTTCCAGTCTTCAACTGTCCAATTTTGGTGAGCTTGTGCAAATTGTAGCCTCTTTTTCCTATTTGTAGTGGAGATGAGTGGTACCCGGTGGGGTCTTCTGCTGTTGTAGCCCATCCGCCTCTAGGTTGTACGTGTTGTGGCTTCACAAATGCTTTGCTGCATACCTCGGTTGTAACGAGTGGTTATTTCAGTCAAAGTTGCTCTTCTATCAGCTTGAATCAGTCGGCCCATTCTCCTCTGACCTCTAGCATCAACAAGGCATTTTCGCCCACAGGACTGCCGCATACTGGATGTTTTTCCCTTTTCACACCATTCTTTGTAAACCCTAGAAATGGTTGTGCGTGAAAATCCCAGTAACTGAGCAGATTGTGAAATACTCAGACTGGCCCGTCTGGCACCAACAACCATGCCACGCTCAAAATTGCTTAAATCACCTTTCTTTCCCATTCAGACATTCAGTTTGGAGTTCAGGAGATTGTCTTGACCAGGACCACACCCCTAAATGCATTGAAGCAACTGCCATGTGATTGGTTGGTTAGATAATTGCATTAATGAGAAATTGAACAGGTGATCCTAATAATCCTTTAGGTGAGTGTATATATATATAAATTGGAAAGTAGTAATTGCAGTGATTGAACTGTCAATTGCGACATAAACAATGCATTAATTAAGTATACTGTTGATGGTTTGGTTTAAAGCGCATTTCCATAGTTTTGTTGAAGTGCTTTTTGTTTATTTAGCGAGAGTTCACATATATCAAATCATAGACTGCTAACAGAAGTACCGGTATCTTTTTTTCAATCCAGTATATACACTCACCTAAAGGATTATTAGGAACACCATACTAATAGTGTGTTTGACCCCCTTTTGCCTTCAGAACTGCCTTAATTCTACATGGCATTGATTCAACGAGGTGCTGAAAGCATTCTTTAGAAATGTTGGCCCATATTGATAGGATAGCATCTTGCAGTTGATGGAGATTTGTGGGATGCACATCCAGGGCACGAAGCTCCCGTTCCACCACATCCCAAAGATGCTCTATTGGGTTGAGATCTGGTGACTGTGGGGGCCAGTTTAGTACAGTGAACTCATTGTCATGTTCAAGAAACCAATTTGGAATGATTCGACCTTTGTGACATGGTGCATTATCCTGCTGGAAGTAGCCATCAGAGGATGGGTACATGGTGGTCATAAAGGGATGGACATGGTCAGAAACAATGCTCAGGTAGGCCGTGGCATTTAAACGATGCCCAATTGGCACTAAGGGGCCTAAAGTGTGCCAAGAAAACATCCCCCACACCATTACACCACCACCACCAGCCTGCACAGTGGTAACAAGGCACGATGGATCCATGTTCTCATTCTGTTTACGCCAAATTCTGACTCTACCATCTGAATGTCTCAACAGAAATCGAGACTCATCAGACCAGGCAACATTTTTCCAGTCTTCAACTGTCCAATTTTGGTGAGCTTGTGCAAATTGTAGCCTCTTTTTCCTATTTGTAGTGGAGATGAGTGGTACCCGGTGGGGTCTTCTGCTGTTGTAGCCCATCCGCCTCAAGGTTGTACGTGTTGTGGCTTCACAAATGCTTTGCTGCATACCTCGGTTGTAACGAGTGGTTATTTCAGTCAAAGTTGCTCTTCTATCAGCTTCAATCAGTCGGCCCATTCTCCTCTGACCTCTAGCATCAACAAGGCATTTTCGCCCACAGGACTGCCGCATACTGGATGTTTTTCCCTTTTCACACCATTCTTTGTAAACCCTAGAAATGGTTGTGCGTGAAAATCCCAGTAACTGAGCAGATTGTGAAATACTCAGACCGGCCCGTCTGGCACCAACAACCATGCCACGCTCAAAATTGCTTAAATCACCTTTCTTTCCCATTCAGACATTCAGTTTGGAGTGCAGGAGATTGTCTTGACCAGGACCACACCCCTAAATGCATTGAAGCAACTGCCATGTGATTGGTTGGTTAGATAATTGCATTAATGACAAATTGAACAGGTGTTCCTAATAATCCTTTAGGTGAGTGTAGTTCACCATACACTGAATGTGATTTGTTTGCATCTTATTTGGAATAAACTGAATTGAAGTTGTACGGTGTGTGTGTGTGTGTGTGTGTGTGTGTGTGTGTGTGTGTGTGTGTGTGTGTGTGTATATATATATATATATATATATATATATATATATATATATATATATATATATATATATATATTATGTGGTCAATGCTACTAAATACTCAATTATAATTCAGTTGTATGTGCTGACTACTTTTGTACTATCACTGTTAACAATACAGTCTGTTTCGCAGGAAAATAAGCATTTTTAGTGAGTGGTTAACCATCCTTTCATGTCTATGTGTTAATTAGGTGAAATGATTTTGAAAGTTACATTGCTGTCTGCTATGGACAGGAGTGTTCACCTCAAAGACAGCTGACATTGAGTCAGAACTGGCTGTCTTTTGGATGTTAGACTAATGAGATTGGACACATTTTCCTCTCTGAAATGTCTTGCAGGGTAGGGTTGGTTGGGAAATTACATTATCAATGAACACGGTGAACCTATACTGTGCTTGTTGTATTTATGGGTTGTATGTGGTTTTATTTGTGCCTTTCCAAGACATTAAATCAGGTAGGAAATGTTATACACAGGTGTCAGAGTAAATTATACCAAGCATTGTTTAAGGAAATATTAATATTTCAGAACATTACCATCAATGTTGTCAGTCCTAGTTGATTTTATAATTCTTCAATTGAGCCGAAAAAACAAAACTACAAAATCATATATATATATATATGTGTGTGTGTGTGTGTATGTGTAGACTACAATATTACTGTTTGGTCTCACTACGTTTGAATACATTGTCATCATACAGCGACTTAATTTTGTTTTATAACAGTTATAACAACATGTGTCTCCCGAGTTTAAAAATGCATAATCACAGTTCACAGCATCGCCGAGTCGAACCGAAATCAATATCGAACAGTAACGATGCGGCTTATATATATTTAACGTAATCTACGCTGTTAACTTAGGAAACCGGGCGTACACGTACAATTCTTCATTATCTGTAACGTACGCCTAACACGCCACTGCTAGTGTTCCCAGAACACAGTACGCTACCGTCGTAAGTTACGTGGTGGTCGCCGCAAGAAGCGTTAGCGAATGTGTACAGCTACCGATGACGAACACCGCAGAGCCCAGTCCCTGCAGGCGCTATGTTCCGGTGGTTTAAACCAAGAAAAAGCCGCTAGAACCCAGCATTGGGACTCGGTTGCAACACTCCTTCGGGAAAATGGCAGCGTTTATCGTAAGTATGCCATCCAGCAACATAACATGTCTGAGGCTAGGTTTCTAAAGCCCGATTTGTATTTAATGTTTACCCCTGTGGCCAGGCAAGGCCTCTTGTGTTTACGTTTATCGCTTAAACGTGAAGAGGTGTAAACTGTATTTTTAAAATAATTTAGTAACATTTTAAAGTAGGAAAGCGATCACATGATTAAATACAGAATGACGAATCTAGTTCGAAAGTCTAAGAAAAACGGAAAAAGGTTGATTGGCGGAATTTGTTGAAACTTAAAGATGGATGGACCCTGCAAGTAACTATGAGACACCAGGGCTGCACAGTAGTCAGATGGACGCATGCGCAATGTTCTCATTGACCGCTAGAGGGCTGCTCAACTACAAGCACTACGTCTTGAAAGTTTTATTCTTTCCACCAAAATGTTAATTTTGCACTTGGGAAAACAGAAGGACGAAGCATATGGAACATATATCGTTTTTATGTAAATGCATTCTGAAAGAAAATATACTAATGCATATATTATATATGAACCAATATCAAAGATGTCCAATTACTCATGACCAAAGTCAGTGGTGGTATTATTAGAAAAATGTGCACATATCATTTTACTACAAAACTTTGTAGATAATGAGGTTGAATAAATTGTCTACTAAGTTTACTGTACATCCGTGGATGTCGGAATGCGTGTATTTTCTGCTCTAGCTGCACATTTGTGAGTGGGGAGCAGTGCTCTCCTTGAGCCATAGTCTGTCTAGACAGATCTAATACAATGGAGACACTGCGATGCACCCGAGTATTTTCAGTGCTGCATGCCCCCTCCCACCCTCTTAATTTTCATTATAATTGAATCTGATGCACTTTGATATTTTGATAGTTTCTTCTTAATTGCTGTATTACTTAGCAATAGCATATGTGAAATCCCATGTAGCATGATAAGCAATAAGATAAGATACAGCCTGTTGGAAAAGGCAGACTACTTTTCAAACTTAATAAGGAATGCTTTGCCAGATTTGGGAACCTGTCCTAACATTTGTGTATAAAGTAAATACACTGTGATGTTATGTAAGGCTGTTTGTTTGTTTTTAAAGACCCAAGGCTTATTAGTAAATTACTAGAATTATGGCAGGTGTGGAGGTGGGAGGAATTGGGAGGTGTTTGAATAGTATAATTTAGTTTCCTAATCAGTTTTGCCAGGAATTCTTCTACAGCACTGCATTTAGAGTGGACTCATCATTAGTAATTAGATCTCTTTTTAGATGTGTCAGATGAGGTCTCAGAAAAAAACAGCTTAAAACTAGTAATACAGATGCTATTTTGTTTGATTTTTGGACTACTTGTGTGCAGTTTTTTTCTCAACTTACCAAGGAATTACAAAGTTTGTCATTGTCTGTGGTTAAACAGTACTTTTTCGTAGATCAACCCTAAGTCTTTATGCCCCCTCTGTATGTATGAGAAAGGGAGAGAGTGTGTGTGTGTGTGTGTGTGTGTCTGCTGTTCTGCTGATGCATGAAAAGGATACTGCAGTCCTGATTGTTGGCAGCCAGAGAGAGTAGCCTCTTGAGACTGACAACTGGCAGGAAAGCAAAAGCAGCCTGTTCTTAATCTTCACACTTGAAAAGGCAAGCACATCTTCTGGAGTTTCTCCTATGGGTGCATTTGATCAGAACTGGGCTGAACTGTATATTTTGGTGAAAATCACCTTGTCTTCATTTAGCCCATTTATAAAAATTGTACTGTTTTCACCTATAATTTATTTTTAATTTCATTTGTAAGTTACTGGGTGGAGGTTATAGGAATAATACTAACAAACAAACAAATACATGATATGCTATTTGAAGTATTTGTTTACCTCTTCATTTACTGGGTAATAACAAAACATTGAATTCCTTTCCCAGTCTGTGGCTTTGCAATATACCAGATCTTTCCAATGACTTCTTTGAGCTTGCATGAGTCAGCTGTTTCAGAAGGGTGTATCCAATTTTTAGATCTGAACCTAGAACTCCAGTGGGCTCTTGTCACCCACACACTAAATTGTGTGTGTGTGGGGGGGGGGCTTGAGTGATCTCTTGCAGTGGAAATGTACTTGCAACCTTTTTAAATTAAAATAAATTCATGCAGTTTTTGGTTTGTGCGGTGAGAAGACACTGCACTTTACTCTGAGTGTTGTTTTCCCAGGAGTTCAACAGCCTGTCGCTTCCTGTTACTCACAATCCACATTGACTTTGCTGCAGTGCTCCTGGCACCCTTGCCCCGCCACGGCCCATGCATCTCTCTCTTCTGCCGCATGCTTCTAAGCATGGGGCTGGCTGTGGGCTATTCCAGACTGATTGTAAATCCATTGTTGCCCAGATGTTTTCTTTTTCTTCCTCCAAGCAACTTTTACAGCTTTTCTTTAATCTTTTATTATTTACTCTCCTGCAGCCCTTTAAGGTTTGTCACCTTTGTTTACAGCTGAAGCACAGAATATACTTTCGCCGTCTTAAAAGTCACGAACGTTATAAACGCATTATTTAATTTCTTATTCTTGAGCACTGGGACTGCAGTAGAACACAAACATACATGGAGATTACAAATGTTGGTAGTGTTCGAATTACGGGGGGATTGCGGGGGTTTAATCCCCCCTAATTAAGACTTGGACCCCCCCCGAAAGATGCAAAAAGAAATGGTTGGGGTGGTCGAAATATTTATATATCTTAATGTAAAATGCAGTCTGACTCTCCGCTGAGCCCCCGCCTCACACGGTTCCCCCCCGCTCTCTTAGTTTTTCACCATCACCCCCCCCCCCCCCCGCAGCTCTCACTGTTACCCATTCCACCCCCCCACCCCGGTCTCACATTTTTTCAGCAGCCCCCATCCACCACTACAACCCCCCCCCCCCGCGCTGTGATGTTCTGAGTGGAATGAATGCTGGTACTAATTACCAAGAGTTATGTTCGTTATTGTTTGGAAGCAGGTCGAACCTGAATATAGCCTATATTTACATGTATTACAATACAGAGAGATTTTCAAAATATTGATCTGAAAAGGAAAGGAGAAGGGGAGAAACTATGTGATCCCTGGGTATCAAAGGCTAGAGAAGCGAGAGTAACTGTAACTCTGCTGTATTCCACACCCTAGGCACACCCCTCGGTGAGGATCAAGGGCACAGAGCACAGCTACAACCCGGTCCTGTGCCAGGAGGAGAAGTGCGCGGCCCGGGCCAAGGGCAGCCACATGCACTGCCCCTTCTGCAGCATCGCCGAGGCCTATCAGGACCCCGTCATCCTGCGGGCGCACTACAGAGTAAAACACGTGGACAAGGGCATCGACTTTGCAGGTGCTCCGCCCCTCCACTCCACCCCCTCCTCCCTTTTGTTAGGACACCGTAACAGCGCAGGCCCCAGTTTGCAGGACTCCAGCCATAGATACTGTGAGCCCTGCATCCTGCAAGGTGGTGCCTCTTGCCTTGGTGGAGGGTGGGTGGGGGGGCGGAGGGGCACAGGAGGAGTGCAGCATTGCTAGTATAGAGAAACTTTTAAAACTCCCATTGCAAAGTAGCTGGATCCATTTCAGTTCAGTTTTTTTTTTTTCCCAAACTGGACGTTCTTGTATGAATCGGCTAAAGTAAGTGGATATTGCTTGTTAAAGCTGAAATGCACCACACTGCTGTGCAAACAGGTTCTGGTGGATTGCTGCTGTATCATTTTCACCTCTTCATCATTTCCCAATGTCCAGTCTTGACAGATGCTCAGTGAGGCCAGACATGTCCAACTGGGGGTGATCTGAATACACTGTGAATGTTGATTGGCCCTCCATAGTGTTTCCAGCTTGTGCAAAGAAAAAGGGAAGAAAAGGCTCTCTGAGCATTGTGGTGCAGTAATGAGTTTTATTCCTCATGTAAACACCATAGACCCGAGTCTAGATTGAATGTGGTGTAGTATAAACTTCTTCCAACTGTGATTGAAATCCAGCCAGTATGAAGTTCATTCTAACACAGAGAAATTTAAAAAAGGATACAGCTGGAGTTAATGTCCATTTAGTTTTCCTCTGTTGGATTTGCATTGTTTGAATTTTGACTGGACAGATACTTCCTTAGAGATTAGTATTTCAACTGTCCAGGTTTCAGGTACACTTAACCCTCTTTGCCATCAATATGCTTCCTGTTTAAATGCCAATTGAATAATTAACTAGCTTGGGGGAATTCAAGAGAAAACCATTCACTTTGATTTCGGTGTGCAGTTCTCAGTGTTACAGGTTGAATACGTGTATTTCCTGGTATTCTTTTTTGGTTGAATAATTTCCTCTTGTCAATGAAAACTAAGCAGTGGCGAAGGGAGGTTATATAAGGTAGTAGGAATAATGCTTCTGGGTGGGCTTGAGGGGATGTGTGTGACGGTTCAATGTTGCCTGTCCAAGGTCAGATGTATGAAATCCAATCCTCTGCAGACATTTCTGCAAAGTAAGATTGTCTGCATGTGAATATCTGAAATATGTAGATGAATTGATGAATTATGCACAGCCAATGTCAGACCTAAAGAGCACTGGTTTTGAGGTAATGTAGGCCCAGTGGAAACGATTAAGGGTTTGTGTTTGCATCTATGTAAATTTCCAGCCCTGGGGCACCATTTTCCTGCAGTGGAATGAACAATTTCACGCTGTGTGGCTAAACTGTGAAATCTGCATCAACAAAACATTTAAACCCACTGAATCGTTCCACCTGCCTTAGCAAAGACTCTCTTTACTACTGTTTTTCCGCTTGAGAACCTGTATGGACAGATTGAATGCCAACTTTTTTTTTCATTTTGATTGCATTTTAAAATGGTCAGACAGTGTCTGTGTGCTGATCTGGCAGCAAGTTTCTCAGTGTGCCTATTGATCAATCACCTTATATCTTGCAGAAGTGACTGAGCCCAGATATTGATCAGTTCTGCCCCTGCAGCCTCACGCTATACCGTTCTGGAGCAGGGAGACCGCAATGACAACCAAGGAGGGCGAGTGAACTGGGCACTGTGCACACCACCATTAGTCAAATCTAACTGGCATTTTCCTGTTCAGTAATTTCTGCCTTGCGGGCTTCTGCTTTTTATTTCACATTCTACTTTTTATTTCCACCCATTTATATTTTAACCATTTCCTTAGTCATCGAGGCTATTTCTAAGAAAGGCTGTTTGAGTTGAAAAATAACATTGTAGTGTCCGTTCATTGAAGACCCAACAACCTGGAGCCTGGCCAGCTGGGCTGTGTTTGCCATTATCATCTCCTCACGTTCCACCTCCGTGAAGCTTTTCAGCAGCAGCGTTTGCTGGGTTTGTTATTTTGAAGGGCAAGTAATGACAAATTCAAGAGAAATTGAATCAAAGAATCACGCAGCAAGCAGACGAGAGTATATCAGACAAGGGAGGGAGAGGGTGCAGTTAAGCACCACTTAAAAAAATTAAACCATAGACTCGCCATTCAGTAGAAGGCCACTTGTTTGCTGCCCTTCATTGATGCTCTACCTGGTTGCATGTGTTTTAGTTGTATGGAACTAAAGATGTTGATGTGTGTGAAAATAGTTTAATATGACTATAACATTCTGCAGGAGGTTTTCTTACTGGATCGTCAGAATGGTCCAACTTGAATCAATGAAGCCCAAAAGAAGCCGGTGACATCCATTTACTGATAAATGTATACACCTCACTCGGGAGAAGTGGTTGTAAGGACCTTGCTGGACTATGTTAAGCAGGCTGAACTAGTCGGTTGGCACAGTAGCGTAGAGGAATATTCCCTATGGTGTTTGTTCTGAAAATATTTTCTTTGCATTATCATTAGAATGTAGAAGGAATAACTGTACACAGGACTTTCAAATTCTGTGCCAGAAATTCGTATTAAGCAAATTTAGCAAATTTAATATTCCTTTATTTTTTCGGAGATAAATTAATAAAAATACTAAAAAATCAGGGACTGCACCCTTTATTGGCTTTATCAAGCTGATGCTTTCACAGGATGATTCAACACTGTTGCTTTTCTTTTTTATGTGTAATTTAATGTAACTGAGAACCTGTATAGGCTTTGTATGGGCTAATGTATGGGCTTTACTACAACAGAACCCCACTGAAATTAATATACCTTACTTCGAGACCCTTAAAAACATTTATGTTTTAATGTACACCAGGCGCCTGTATACATGTTGCTAGTATAAGGTGGTGTAGTCACAGCTGGGTTTTAATGCCCCATGATCATCTGCTTCTCAGGCTTAAAGGTGCTGCGGTGCTGCAATCACTGTGAGATCGTGGGCACGATCAAGGGCGAGAAGAAATTCAAAGGGGCTCACTGGCACTGCTACCGCTGCCGGAATGGCTTCAACCGGCGCGACGAGGCGGTCAAGCATTACAAGACCCACTTTCGCAACCCACACACCACCTTCCAGATCCAGATCACGCAGGTATGCTGCTGTGGTTCTCCTCTATTGCCCTGGAAAGATGATGATGATGGTGGGGTGGGTTCGGATTTCCATTTTAAAGGGGGTGCTGGGAGTATAGGTGGAGATGATGCTCTTTTTTAGAAAAAAGGCAAGGGAAGTTCCATGCCTTTGTGAGCTTACAGTTAAAAGGGCATGACTTATCAGCATCACTTTTCATATATCTTTCCTTCTCTTCTATAGCTTGGAATGGAATCCTTACTTCACCTCTCCTCTCTGTAGATATTTGTTGTATTAAAAAGTGCAATTGCTTGTTTAACTAATTGCCTTTAAATGAGTGTTGTTTTTCTTTTTTTGGCTTTTTTTGGCTTGAGGTATTAATTAGTGCTTGCCAAAACCTTGCCTAAATTAAGTGTTAAGGGTGATTTAAATGATGGCTAATCTATGTGGAAGAATAACTGCTTTCCATTAGAGTTGGCAATCTTAACCCTGCCTTGTTGAGGGAATTTCAAAATGTAATCTAAGAACTGAAATATTACCAGGTTATGTTCTTATGTTCCTTAATTTGGAGCTGTGCATATTTTGCAGTGCTTGCTAAGGACAGAGACTGGCTAATTCCCAAACATAAAATTAATATTGCAGTTCCCTCTCTTGCTTTATTCATAATGCATGATGCAGATTAACCTGGACCTGGCTGGAACAGCTGCTAATGCACATGCATGCTGATGGTTAGCTTTTGATTACAGACACAGTCCCTAGCACATTACATGTTAGCTGTCAGTTTGTGTAAACCACACTTCCATTGTGGATCTGACTGGCTGAGCACTGGGGGGTAATCTGTAACGCACACACATACAGTCTTTCTCATCCCTCCTCTCTCAGGAAGTTAACAGCCGGCAGTACTACGAGCAGAGTGCGGAGGCTCATCCTAAAGCCTACGGTGGGCTGACCATCACGGCCGGCTCCAATGGGGACTACAGCACCATTGGCTCTGTCCTGGCCCACACTGTCATCGCCACAGCCACAGGCACAGAAACCCTCCTCACTGAGGTGCCCAAGGTACACCAGGACTCTGGCAGAGTTTAGGATCTCTGCACTATTAGGATTAGGCTCTGTCATCTGGACATTGTCCTCCATATCCATTCCAGTCATTCATAAAGGTTGTAGGGAGGCAGCTGAGAGGTGTTTTGTGGCACACGTATATATTATTTATTTCTTCAGATGGAGTCCTTTTTGGTTTGATCCACCATTAGTTAATGAAAGCTTGGTCTCTTGATGACAGGCGTTGAGCCATCAGAGCTGTGTATGGTTTGTGAAAGTTGGCTAAACCTATGCTTGAGACAGAATTTTAAGACTGAATGTTTTGGTGTGGATCTTTCTATTTATAGATTCCATGGATATGCATGTGATGATCTTTATATTTTTTTATTTTTTTACTGCTAAGAGTTTCGCAAGTTTGAGATCAATCATCCACTTGTCCTTATTGTATTCGCTTTATGACCGGAAATACTGTTTTCCACCTGCCTAGTACTTGTAATGAGATTTGGCCTCCTGATTTGGTGATCATATACTCATTTGTGCCTTGTTAAAGGACAGCGGTGTGGGCAATGGAATCGCAGTGGGGGCTGAGGAGACGGTGGGGTCCTCCCCCCAGGCCTCGGGCAGACAGACGCTGGTGCTCATGGATCCGGATGGGGAGACGGGCAACCTGGTATATGAAGAGACAACCAGCATTGTCACAGAGCAGGTACTGACCTACAGCCTACTGCATTCATATACCACTCTGTTGTTGCACACAATGTCCTGGTCATTTGCAATCGCTCCCTTTGAAAGTCTCAACAAAAGTTTGGATTTTCATATTCTGTTACCTGATGTTTTGAAGAATGAATCATCATACATTTTTCAACACAAATGCATTCAATATTCCTCAGGTAAGGATCCTTTTTTCATTTATCTGAACCACAGTTTGTTAAAAACAAAAGCAACACAACTCAAAATCTGGGAGATGTTATGATTTTCCTCCCTGGTGAACATCTGTTTAAAATTTAAATATGGTACATTTACTCTCCATCTTTTACAGTCCAT
The DNA here is from genome assembly GCF_036373705.1 of Amia ocellicauda. Lineage (NCBI taxonomy): Eukaryota > Metazoa > Chordata > Actinopteri > Amiiformes > Amiidae > Amia > Amia ocellicauda. The sequence continues at coordinate 29,244,617 of NC_089866.1, read as the reverse complement.
TAATGTGGCTTAGATATATATTTTTTCTGTTACTATGATGTATTTGGTTTTACCTTAATTGCATTTTCTTTCAATTTCAATTAACTTTTCAATCTTATTTTTTTAACTTGTACAGGTGAACTTCACTTATAACATACCCCAAGAGATCATGTACAGTACATAGTACAAGAAAACAGTACATTGTAAATGAAGTATGTTGTAACCATTATAATAATGAACATGCTGTTATTTTCCCAAAATATATATTAGGAACAGTATTAGTTTTATGCCATGAACAACAGAGTAAAGGTATACAGGTAGATATAATATTATAAAGGCTATATATTTATATAAATATATTTGTATTATATTATAATCTGTAATCTGCATATGAAAGCATAATTTATTACATTTTTAACAGAGAACTTCAATGCCAATTAGTTGTTTTGCTGTGATCTAACTTTTTAAGAAATCAATGTTTAAAATTGCACAAGAAAGTTATAAACATTGTGCAGCCCCTCTAAGAAACTATATAATTGATATTTTAGACTAAATAATAACTTTTTTCTTCTGACATTTTGCTTTCAAGATTTCCTTCAGTATTTTAGTTTCCAAATCATTTGACTGTCCCGGATGTGTTTTATCCACAAAATTTGAACACAATCTGGAATATGAAATCTGTACATTTTAGAAGGAATATACTATTATTATTTATTTCTTAGCAGACGCCCTTTGTCCAGGGCGACTTACAAAATATTTGTGACGTCCTCAAGGACCAAAGGAAAGCATCCAAGTGCAGGCTTTAGAGTTGAAGCAGATAATCCGAACGAGAGAGCGTAAACAGGGACAGTCCAGGTCAATCGATCAAGCGAACAGGCTAGTGGGGAGATCCGAAAGGGGTAAACGAGAGAGGGAAGCAAGAGGTCAAAAATACACGGGAAGGCAATCAAGAAACAAGGCTTAGAATTGATCCGGGAGAGAATGCAAGACTTCGCGATGAATCTAGGAAACGGAGGGGTTTAAGTACTGTGAAGGAGAGAGGGATTGAACGAGGTGAATGAAAGATTGACCAATGATAGGAGAGGAGGACAGAACAGGTACACCTGGTAGGGAAAAATGTGGAAAGCCTGGTTTGACTGGACAAAGGAAAGGAGAAACACTAGACTAGTATTCAGGAGAGAGAGACCTCTGGTGGTGAACTAAGGTGGAAGCAGGGGAAACCGTGACAATACTATAAATGACTCGGTTTTAACCAGAGTGATTCCCCCACTGAAACCCAGGTGAGTTAGTCAGGACCTGCCTTTTCAGTATGTTGTAAACCGAGATATGTTGCAACAGGATCTGTTATAATTGGAGTGCACCTGTATTTACACCTCACTGTACTCCTGTGGTTTATTTGACCCTAGTCTCTCCTATAAAATACTTGCTTTCTCATTATATTTTTTGTGGTCTGTCCTTTTAAGCCTTTTATACTACTTTTTGCTACCCCTTTTTATATTGTTTTTACTGTATTAGTTTACTTGTGGGATGTTTTTGTTGTGTACCTTGGGTATTGTATTGCTGAACTGTTGCCATACATTTTCCAGAGTTTCTTCTCTAATTAACCTCCGTCTATATCACTGACTCGCTGTCTTGCGCCTTTAAAGTTTTAGCTTTTGTGAAATTTTAAACCTTAATTTCATAATATTAGCAGGTTTTAATAGATTTCACAAGATAGCATGTTTTGGTCTCAATTCCCTTTTGCTTTTTAACCTTTGTCCTCCTCACTTAATCTTTGATGTCTGAAAATGTTTAGTTAAACCTAAAACCCTCCCATCTAAATGAGGCAAGCTGAAGTTACATGTTATTTTGTTGCAGGTGTGTGAAACTGAGGGTAAATGGACCCTGATAAGCTTTAAGTTAGTTTAGCCTCACAGAAGCCAAAGTGTTTCATGTTAAATATAATGTTAAAAAGAGCAAGATACTCAAGGTGGGAATGTATGTTACAGTAAATGAGTGAAATATCTGATAGGCCATCTGCAAGTTAGTCTCCGATATCCTGCCAAAGATTTTGAGAGATAATGAAGTCTAAGTCCCTGAAGCAACAGACACATTTGTATATTTTTATATTAATTTTATATATTTATAACCTTCTATTTTTGTTTCACATACATTGAATGAAGTAGACTAGACAACTGCAGTAACAAATCAGAGTTTTAACTTTATTCTCTGTTTGAGGAAGGTGATAAAAAGAGGAAGATGCCTTGAAGTGGTTGGGTAGTGTCTGGTTTCCTGCTCTCGATAGTGTAGGGTCCTTGTGTACAGACAGTCTTGTCTGCAAGCTGCCGCAATTGCTTCTTTATTACCGAGGCACAAAAAAAGTATTTACAGAGAGTAGGCTGCGATCGATGTCCTGCGTCCCTGGAGCCCAGAGGCAGTGTCAAGACGGCGAATGCTTGCTTGTCAGGGCCACTATGATATATATATATAACTCCCGATCGTTGTTTGAAAGGGAGAGTGAGGTGATACCAGTCACCTTGGGCTAACATAGCTAGGCTGGCTGGGAGGAGGGGTGAGTCAGCAGCATTGTAATTAAGAGCTGTATTGTATTTCCTAGTTTTGGCCAGGGTGTGAGGAATGGGGGAGTGGCCATGGGGCAGGCAGGCGGTTGAAGAGCAACTACAATCGGATTATCAGAAAAAGGGCTGCATCGAACACATCGAACTTCTATCCTCCTTTGGCCCCATTTCACTGAAGTTGTTTTTCTGAAAATGGCTCACTATAGCTATAATATTCCTGTTACACTTTTAACACTACAAAATGTTTGCAAGTTTCCTAATATGCCATTATTCATTTGAAAGATGTTTAATATGTCTCAAGTAAATAGATTGTTGGTTTATGTAGCATGTAGTAAGTTTACTTTTGGTTCCCCTTAATGTAAAGGATCTCCTATTCATCTGGTGTATTAGATGCAATACTGCTTAAAGATTGTTTGGCTTATTCATTCAAGGAGGTCTTCCTTCTCTTAATTCCAATAACCATCAAGAATTGTTTTGTAAAAGGATTATTTATTTTTTGCAAGCCTATGTGGAATATGAAACAGGGCTGTGAATTTTACATACAGATCTGAAATCTATTTTATTCCCAGCAAGCTTATGTTTAGTGCAAAATGTTTAAGTGCAAAAGTAAGTGTTATTTTGTTTTTTCTTACTGGAGAACATTACTGATGAATTGAATTCAGCATAGTTCCCCATCAGAGCTCATTTTATGTCTTTTCAAATCTTACATTTTGGCATCAAACTAGTAACTTGTATTCCCTTGTATTTAAATTGACTGAATTTACTTCAGATGCACCTGCTGCTCATGTCTCCAGAGCCATGGTTGTCTACCTGACCTACCCCACCTGTCCCTCTGCTGTGTGTCACAGGGTGGGGAGAGTCTGGACCAGGGCCTCCTGCTGGAGAAGCAGCTCATGGAGTTCCACCAGCAGAACCTGGCACTGAGGCAGGAGAAGGATGAGATGGAGAAGAAACTGCGGGCAGAGATCCAGCAGCTCAAAGATCATGTATGCACCATTAAGGAGAAGGAGAGGGAGGCGGTGTGGGGGTAGGGGAGAGAAAGTAAGTTGTCGAGGAGAGAGAGAAGGGGGCAGCAGATAGGCTTGGAATCCTATACTATACACAAATCAAAGCTGTCCTATTGTCAAGTTAAATTCGCTGTGGTGCAGTGACTCGGGATTCTCATGAAGTGGGCAGTCCCACACAGATGGGTTATTTTCCTTGAAAAAGGTTGTAAGCAAGATCTGTCTTTCCGCAATGTGAATGATACAGATTATATTGATTAATTACATGGAGCTCATTCTACTGTAAAAAAATATTTATTCCTTAAGAAATACGTCTAAGTTGATGAACAGTTGCAAACAAGATTTATTTGATTGTCCCTAATAAAGCCGGTCCCCATGTCTCTTTCTCTTTCACAATCTGTCACCCCTCCTCTCCCACCTGCAGATGGCCGGTCTGGTGCAGGCCAACGTCAAGATGTTTGAGGAGCTGCAGGTGTATCGTGCAGCCGACGATACAGAACAGAAGATCAATAAGCTAGTGAGTGTACGTCTGTGTGGGCTGGGAGAGAGAGAGAGAGAGAGACAGAGAGAGAGAGACAGAGAGAGAGAGAGAGAGAGAGAGAGACTGTGATTGTTGAAATGGAAAATAGGCACCAAGCACTGCTTCAGATCGGGGTAATTTCAATTTGCTCCATCTTCATCATTCATGTCCAGTGTAATCAAAAGCCTGGTGTAGATTGATGCAGAACAGCTCATAACAGTAGCCATGCACTATGTGCTTGTGTATATAGAACTATGGGGACATGCAAGCTTCTGTGAATGTTATATATTATAATACATATATACTGTATTCGTCCTAATAGAAGAGCACACCCCATTTCAGATTCCCCCCCTGCTCTATCCAATTTTATTTACATTTTTCTTTGTGATTGTCTACTTTTTGGATGCATGACCCGAGGTTATTGTTGTTCATTTAATGTGAAGAGATTCAATGAATGAATGGACACAATGTATTTGCTAAAATTTGTTTCACTTAAACTATATTTAAAGTAATTACTCCTGTTTATTTAATGTTCTTAATCACCCACTGTCACCCACTGTATCAGGACTATCCATGCATGAACTACATACAGCTCTGGAAATAATTAAGAGACCACTTAATCTCTTAATTTTTTCCCAGAGCTGTATATCAGCACATTAAATGGACTAGAAAAAAAGCACTCTGACTAACACTAACATATTTAACATAAAATAGCACCTGTTTGCCGATTACTGGTCCCCAGACTGTTTTGTAAACGTGACATCCTCGTAGGCAAGAAATAAACTCAAATGTGGTTGCCACTGATAGATATTCCGGTATGTGACAAGTTCAAGGATGAATGCACGTCATCTTTTTGTGATCAGTAAAACAGACGAATATTGTCATAATGTTCAAACAACGAAATATAGGCTACATAAATGTGCCAAAATCATGAAGTTGTGGGGAAAAATGCAAATTTGGGGATTTCGTACTTAATAGATGTACATGAAAAGGGTCTTGTCTTTGCCCATTGCGCGTCTATTAGAATGAATACAATATATATAATATATATTTGTTTATATATATAGGTTTATATTGCAGAGGAGAACATAAACGTTTCAATTTTTTATTGAAGCATACATGTGCATAATAGGATTCTATAAATAAAAAATGTCACTTTACTCTTAAACTATTCTTAGATGTCATCTCGCATTACCAGCTGTTTTCAGCTGCAACACATTACAGATGAACATATCAGTCACCTTGAAGTTGCTGCATAGGGACTCTGTAACAAATGGAAGCAAACATGCTTATATGCGGAAAACAATCCCGGAGCAGGATTTAGATTCACAGTATAATCTGGTATATTTTATTCTCCATCTGGACAATGTCACCTCTGGGTGAGGCAGGAGGCATATGTCTGATGGCAGTGCTCACACACTTGTGCAGGGACACTGATTTGTTTTATTTCTATCCCAAAATATGTTTGGTTGGGAAGAAGGAATGTGTATTTCCATGTGCTTTTGAATAAATCAGATAGTGCTAGTTTCTAATTAATATGAATGACTATGTGACACAAAAAACAGTAAAAGTGCAACTTAATAATACTCATGAAATAATAGGCCACCGATTTTCCATCATCTGAACATTGAAGGTACTGCTAGGGTGAGACAAAACATTTGGTCAAAGCTCTGTTTATGAGAATTTGTTTACCCATGTTAGGCTAGGTAATATTTCAGCAAATGTTGTTTTCTCCAGTTAAATTCTTGCTGTGTCTCAATTTCCAAGCTCCTTGTGTATGCAATTAACAACCATAGTCGTTTAGATATTAAATGAATGGCAACACTTTTTAATTATTTACCCGTCATTCCAATTACATTTGACATGAAGCGAAACTGAATTTACATATTGTATGCATATATTCAAGACATAGTCCAGATGTGGGCATATTGTTTCCCTTATTCAATGTTTATACCATTCATCTTCACTTAAAATGGGACCAAAGCAATTTACCATGTTTTAAAACTTTGAGTGGGGTTTTAAATTCAACAGCACAACTCTAAGAAAAGCCGCTTATTGAAATCTAGACGATATGGTACAGTATTGTAATGAACAGCATTGACTGAATACAACTGACAAAACCCCAAGCAATAAAACTGGGCCGACAAACGCTCCTGTATCTGGTAGGCTGACCTTGTGGCTTTCTGGAGAACCTGGTGCAGACAGTGTTGCAGAAGGTCGATATTAACCCCAATGGTGTAGCAGTGCTGTGTGTTTTGTCGTGTGGGTGGTTTGGTGTGGCAAGGCCTTGCAGTGACGGGCGGCTGTTGTTGTCAGATGGAGACGCTGGAGGCCCAGCACCGGGAGCTGCTGCAGACCCAGCTCGCCACCCTGAGGAAGGAGATTCTGCGGGGGGCGCCTGCCTTGCCTGTGAATGGTGAAGAGGGCAACCTCCAGCTCAGCCTCCCCCAGGATGGTGAGGGTGAGGGTGAGGGGGCCGGGTCAGGGGTCATCTCCTTCCTGGGCTCGCCCCAGGGCAGCGGGCAGGGGGGCGAGGACGGGGCGCTGGCAGGGTTGGAGATCGTGGAGGTGCAGCTGGAGCCCGAGCCCGAGCCCCAACTGGACAAGATGGACAGCCCCCCTCCGGCGGCATCCTCGCTGTACCCCGTGGAGGTGCTACAGGAGCTGCCGGGCGAGCTGTCGCCAGGGAAGCGGCCCCCCGAAGAGCAGCCAGAGGGAAGGGGCAAAACTAAACTTCAGCGGACCACCTGAGACAAACCCACCACCTCCAGCTGCTCTCAGAAACCTCTAAGTCTCTCACTCTGGGGCCTAAACAGCCCGTTTATGTCCAGGGAGACATGGGTCCCTGGGCTTGCAGGCCTGCCTTCCTTAGGATACCCAGAGGCAAGACACTCACAAGCACCTCAAGCAACCGAGACTGAATTAAAGTATGAAGCGGGACCTGAACTACACTTACGAATTCCCACCTCTGAGTGTTCCTAGAACCCAACTTCCTGTCGGCCGCAGCTGCTTCAGCACTGAGCAGCAAGGACTGAAGCTTTTATGTTATACTAAGATCATAACTGGACACTAGCCTGAACTGCCAGAAGTTGTGGTTAACACAGGATTAAAGACAATATCTGGACCAGAACTGATCTTATTTATTTTAGTGTACTATATTTTATTTTTAGTATTGATCCTCTTTTTTTTTAACAAAATGCATTATTAAGTTGGTGTTTCACCTGCAACTAAGCTTTTCACTGTAAATGAACTATTAACAAGTAGAATCCACGCAATAAAGTAAAATGATGCAGCCGATCTGGATTACATATTTTGACTAAATGCATACATACTTTTTCTAATCCATATCAGATTCCTGAATAATCTACGAGAAGGTATTACTGAAGTTTTAACCTATATTTTACATGGAACACACATGAAATAGGCACAGTCCTATTGGGCAGTGAAAATGCATTCCTGATTGCTAAGATGCCTGTATTTTCTTATATTCTTGGGCAGCTCGGCGGAGTGTAAATCACTTAAAACTCTACATGAAAGATGTTATCTGAAGGAGCAGGTGAAACTGCAAAATAATATATGCTGTCTGGCTGCACCATTAAACCACTCTTATCCCCCCTCCTTCAAAAGTGTGCTGATATTGCCCCATTTTCACAGAATGACAAAGCTTAAAGGGGATGTAATTTTCCTGCTTTTTCCTCCTCAACCTGTTGTGTTGGTACCAGCTTCTTATTGGACATGGAATTTATTTATTCCTTAACATTTTTTCCCTACAAAACAAATTGTTTTTAAAAGATTCTCAAATGTGATTGCTTGGAAATATACAGCTTCTCAATGTCTTTAAAGATCAGGGGGATATGTGCAATAGAAAAGGTACTAAGTTACCTGTTTTTATCATGAAGATAATAAATATACACGATATCGATATCAAAGCTCAAACTTTCACAATAGTATCCTGCATCTATTAGAACTTGAAAGTTAATAGCTGAGTAGCGACTGTGAAGTCAGGGATGTAAATCAATCAAATTCTACCCTAAGATAATTTATATCTGACACTGCCTTGCGGCAAATAACATGTAAAGCAGAAACAAAATCACAGTGTGGAATTCCAGTAGGAAACACTTGAAAAGATAGAGACTTGAGTAAGGGGGATAATTTTAGATCTCAACTGTAGGAAAAGCCACTGTCTCACCCCAAAACTATGAAGACAAAAATATAGTTTTCGAGGTTTAATTACGAAAATGGAAGATGTGTGGGTTAATGTTGGAACACGGTGTAACTTGGATTACAGTGTATGTGGAGAAACACTCTGCCTGGTTTGAACAGAATTTAGAACAAACCAGGGGACAGACACACGTCTGGTGGTGCTAAATAAGGAGCATTGAAACAAACTCGGTTTCCAAGCCTTCAAAAAAAATATTTACGTTATTGCAATTGTTTTCTATCCACCATCACAATGAAAGATTGTTGTATTTGGAGATGTACCAGATTCACAATAAAGCCAGCCTTAACACATCTGTGTCAAAACCACAAACCACAACAAATGTCAACTCAAACAACGCAATAAAGATTTAAAAACAAAACAGATGCAATAATCTGTATCACGTCTTAGTCATCTTCTACCTCAGCCAGCTGCTCTACTATTTTAATACTATTTTCTGTTAGTCAATATGTCAGCACGTATTCCTCATGGTCAAAAAAGCGGTGAATCCAAAGTGTCCAATTATCCACCCATTCTTTGTGGACAGGTCTCCTGAACGTGGATAAAATCATGACTGTGCAAGTGATCACACAGCACTGAATGCACAGCCCATTCAGCCATAACTAGCATACCCAGTCAGGTCTGCCATATCGAACACCTCATTGCTCAGTAAGGAACAAGTCAGACATCATTCGAGTTTAATTATTTAGCTCAATGCGTTTAAGAATGAGAGACTGTAACTTTTCTTCCCAGGGGCATTTCACAGTAATGGATATTGACAGGAAAATAAAATAATCTTGATTTGCTCCAGTCTTTTCATTCCTACTACTCTTTGCAATAAACAGTGTAAATACTGTTAAGCAAAATGAATACTGAAATCACACTGGTTTTGTAAGACTGACAAAAACAACAATGTTCTTTATTACTAAATATTTTAAAGAACAAATTCAACCCTCTGGGACAAACTTGAATGTGAAGAGATATGTATACAATGAAGTGTAATAGGGTGTCTCCTTTTGGACACAAAGTAACTGTATACCAAGAAGTACAATTGAAAATATTTTATAACTTATGTATTTTTGTATTATTATAAAGGAATACTTACATTAGTAATATATGTGTAATATATATGTGTGTGTTTATATATTTATAATTGCTTTTAATAATGATATACACTATTGAATAAATCCAACAGCAACGATTATCATATCACAAGATATAAATACAATTTGGGTTGTTGAAAACAGGCTTAACTGTTATGCTGTAGAGTTGTAATAATAACGTTAATATTTTTTTTTAAATATTATTAGGCTTATGCGTTGTATGGCCTTACTGACATAATTTGTAAATTGAATAAAGTACACCAATCAGTTGTATAGTGTTTGTCAACCTTTTATAACTTCATTATATGCCCCTACGCCAGGCATTGTGAGAAACGTATACACCACAGAAGGGAAAGTGCCACAAGTTTGCATGTTTACTTAATTCTCAAAATAAAGCAGAAAGATTAACACGGATATGTAGCAATTTCCTCTATGTAGAGTTGTTTTCTAGCATATATTTTAATTTTCTCTGTATAGTTATTCATCAGCCTAATTAGAGAAACAAATGCTACTCATACTCTTCCTGGTCTCTCCTAGCCACCAGAAAAAAAGGATATTCATTCGTACTCTGCACCCCTATGGTTGACTAGTGTAACACACAGTATTGCGGAACCGGAACCACATAGTCGCTGTTCTTGTTGATACCCGCCTCTTGGTCGCGCAGAGCGAGGTTTGTTTCCACCCGAGATATTTTCCTGAAGGAACTGCGTCGTTTGGCTACTGCTGAGGGCTGTGTTTTGCTTCACGGGTAACCATGAAAGCATTTTTCTTACGCAAATGACAGAAGCATAATATTTATTTAGCTGTTTTCCGTGAATCATTAATACTGTATTTTATTGTAATGAGTCGTCTTTTGGTAACTAAATAAAAGGAAATTTCGAAGCTGTCAAATTGAGCTCGTTTGGGTAGTTTGTCATAACAGTCTTACATTGTTCCCTTATTGCAGTTTTTTTAGTTGACACACACCAGTTGAACTGCACAAGATAATGAATGTATTATTACTCCGTGAACAGGGGAACAGTTGCAGATTCTAATAAATATTGATACATTTTAAAACACAAGAACAATGAATGAGGTGTGTGACAGCATGGTACCTACAGTGTGTGTAATTTCTTCCGTTTATTGAGCATGGCTTCCCACTCCAAACAAGAGCAGTAATACGTGTGATGGGAACAGCACAGTTAAACTAGATGTTAAACTAATGACAGATTAATTAAAAATATTCGATCAGCGGTTAAACAACATTCATTTTTTTAAATTATTATTTCGTTGTTTTGATTAATTATATTGTATATGTAAGGTACACTTTGTCATTTCTAGGCAATTGGGCAATCTTTCTTAAGGAGTTTTGTTTTACAGTACTTTTTATGGATGCAAAGGAGACTGTTTATAGAATACATCTCTTTCTTTCTAACAAGTAACCCCTAGCAACTGTAATAGTGCCACCGAGCCTCTCCCCTCCCGCACCGCCATGGCGCTCCACCAGCAGCCCACAACGCTGGCGACAAGCCTGGAGACCACCCCACTAGTCGCCACGGTGAGCGGCAATGTGCAGAAATATGCCATGAAGAAAAAGAAAGTGCTCAACCCCGAGGAGACGGACCTCTTTGAGCTGACCCAGGCTGCCGGCATCGCGGTGGACCAGGAGGTCTTCAAGTGAGTCAGGGAGTGACACAGACTAGCTATTGAGTTGTTGGTCTCATCTTTAACTTTGAATCCCACTGTCGTCGACAATAATGTTTGCAGAAGCATATTTTTATCTTTCTCTCTGTTTCTCCCTGCCCCAGGATCATTGTGGACCTGTTGAAGATGAACGTGGCTCCGCTGGCTGTCTTCCAGATGCTAAAGGCCATGTGTGCTGGGCAGAGGATCGCTGATACTTTGAGTGGGGAGAACTCCTCTCTGCCCCAGCACAGTGTGGCCCCTGAGCCCAGAGGTTAGTCACACTGCATTGTGGGGGGATCAGGCTCATAGCTCAACCCGTGATGCTTTTTCCACTACTGAATCTCTGCTGTGGTCTGTTTGCATGGCAATCTCCCAGTGTTCCAGCACTTTAGTCACTGTTCTTTGATTCCAGGCCTCAGGTGTCAGTGCTTGTGCCTTGTCATTGAGAGGATTAGACTAAGTAGGGACCTCTAACCTCTAAGGCCTCTTTACGAAAAATGTTACCAAATGTCAAGTTTTACATTTTACTAAAGGTTGAAAAATAAAGGAGAAAATACATTTTCCTTCTGATAAGCCTCAAATCCTAAATATTCGTGAATGAGTAATCCAGATCAAATAGAATGATGTTGGCTTAAAAACAAAGTCACATTTTACAGTCCTATCTGGGTTTTAAAAAGTCTTGATCTAGTTATTAACCTTAGTTATTTCTGTTATAATAATTCAACTTTTGTTGGTAATGCTATGGGGGGCCTCTTAAGCTTGACTGTGTAATACTGTGTAATACCAGCCTTAAATGGTATTGACAGAGTCTAGTGTAGTAAAGCACATTGGCAGTATGAGAATGGAGAGAGGGAGGAGCCTTAGTGTGACAGAGAGGAAAACTGCTCTGGCAAAGAAGGTGATTTTTGTCCTTGTCCCAGACTAGTTAGTATGTAACTGTGACTAACAATATAAGATGTTCCCAAAATAAGTAAAAAAGTGTCCTGCAAACAGACCGGCAGAGCTCCCATTGCCTCTTTATGTACGTACTGTGGATAGCGGTAGTGCTCATTGCCTGGCCTAGTGTCTCCACTGGGTAGACGGAGCTGAGGATGTTGTGCTTTGACCACCCCGATAGACATCATCTATGGCGTGAAATCACTGTTAAATATATTCAAATGCTTGTAAAAGATATCTGCACGCATCATAAGACTGCGACTACAAAAGGATTCTGTGCATTTGTATGCATTGTAAGCATACAAATTACCAAAAGATGTGCTTTCAAACATGTTCATATACTTGTACGACAACACGCATTCATTAAACCCACTTGCAAAGCACCTCGCATCCACACAAGTGCACAGGTCCTATGAACAGCACCACATTGTGAAAACATATTAGCTAACATTGGAAATCAAGGAAAGCCAACTGGAAAAGTGTTTGGAAAACTATTTTTTTTAATGGCTTATAAAAAACAGTACTGCTCTTGCAAAGTTATTTTGATCAAACTTTGAATTACATGTCTTCCACACCATGGTGTATATGTGAAAGTGTCTCAGAATTCAATGGCTACCACATGGGCTACCACATCTTACAATACAATATAATGAACATTGTGTACAGTAGCCTCTGACTCTACACCTGTATTTTCTTGTTAAACTTTAATTTCCACTTCCATCAATGGTATCTTGATTAACATATGGACGTAAATGTCCAGATTGATTTCCCCTCATTCGGCAGCTAATGCCTGTGACCTTAGTGATGTGTTTTTGACAGTAGATTCACAGTCTTTGCAAGTCATAGTTGTGATAAATCCATTTCACAGGATCTGTGCAGTGGAAACAAGCTGCTTTTCAACTGGGGTTTATGAACTCGTGATTTTGTCGAGTGTATGAATATGTTTGAAAGTACGTTATGTGGTCGTACCCTTACAATGCACACAAATACACTGGATTTTATGTTCTTCTGACGCATACAGATATCTTTCACACATTTTTGACTGCTATTTTACTCCATAACAATCCTCTTCAACTTTACTGCTCAGTGCACAGACACAGCTTCTACTGCCCTACTTCCTTGTTGTGAGATAATGGACATAGCCTCCCCAAGTTTCCCTTTCTGTGCTTTCCTCATGATTGGTGAGCCCTTCTCCACCAAAACACCCATGGCTGCTGCTACTGGCTACCCTCCACAGACCCTTAGAGCTCTCATATCTATATTGCTTTTATCTGCTTTTATTATGCTGTACTGGCAATGGAAATATATAGTAGCTGTTAAATCTCAGCTTCCAGAGTGTTGCTTCGGGCCTGTTTTGCAAGCAGGGAGAGCAATCCCATTTCACATTTCAGGCTGCTTTTCTAGTTTTCAAGATTTTGACACAGTTTCTATCTGTGCCGTTCCGTGCTTGAGTGGGGATGCATACTGCTGTTGTGGGGTTGCAGTTTCATAATGAATTAGTCAGAATTTGCTGCTAGTGTTTAAAACCTGGCTTATGCAGACCTAACATTGACTCGCAGCTTTTAAGCAATAGTATGACAATCTTTTAACATTATTTATTTATACTTCAATTAATAAGAATGGTGAAGTGTCTGCCAGTCACCAGCTAATGCAAGGGTACCTAAATAGTAATCAGAGCAAACTGATTGGAATATCAATTCATATAAAATAACGCAACACAAAACAGACATTTAACTATTCAGGTGGTGTTTTTCTGGGAAATACATAGAATGACACTGACTTAGGTGATTATCAATTAACATTGAAGATGTTCAAGTGTAACTGTTTATATTGATTATACACTCACCTAAAGGATTATTAGGAACACCATACTAATACTGTGTTTGACCCCCTTTCGCCTTCAGAACTGCCTTAATTCTACGTGGCATTGATTCAACAAGGTGCTGAAAGCATTCTTTAGAAATGTTGGCCCATATTGATAGGATAGCATCTTGCAGTTGATGGAGATTTGTGGGATGCACATCCAGGGCACGAAGCTCCCGTTCCACCACATCCCAAAGATGCTCTATTGGGTTGAGATCTGGTGACTGTGGGGGCCAGTTTAGTACAGTGAACTCATTGTCATGTTCAAGAAACCAATTTGAAATGATTCGACCTTTGTGACATGGTGCATTATCCTGCTGGAAGTAGCCATCAGAGGATGGGTACATGGTGGTCATAAAGGGATGGACATGGTCAGAAACAATGCTCAGGTAGGCCGTGGCATTTAAACGATACCCAATTGGCACTAAGGGGCCTAAAGTGTGCCAAGAAAACATCCCCCACACCATTACACCACCACCACCAGCCTGCACAGTGGTAACAAGGCATGATGGATCCATGTTCTCATTCTGTTTACGCCAAATTCTGACTCTACCATCTGAATGTCTCAACAGAAATCGAGACTCATCAGACCAGGCAACATTTTTCCAGTCTTCAACTGTCCAATTTTGGTGAGCTTGTGCAAATTGTAGCCTCTTTTTCCTATTTGTAGTGGAGATGAGTGGTACCCGGTGGGGTCTTCTGCTGTTGTAGCCCATCCACCTCAAGGTTGTACGTGTTGTGGCTTCACAAATGCTATGCTGCATACCTCGGATGTAACGAGTGGTTATTTCAGTCAAAGTTGCTCTTCTATCAGCTTGAATCAGTCGGCCCATTCTCCTCTGACCTCTAGCATCAACAAGGCATTTTCGCCCACAGGACTGCCGCATACTGGATGTTTTTCCCTTTTCACACCATTCTTTGTAAACCCTAGAAATGGTTGTGCGTGAAAATCCCAGTAACTGAGCAGATTGTGAAATACTCAGACCGGCCCGTCTGGCACCAACAACCATGCCACGCTCAAAATTGCTTAAATCACCTTTCTTTCCCATTCAGACATTCAGTTTTGGAGTTCAGGAGATTGTCTTGACCAGGACCACACCCCTAAATGCATTGAAGCAACTGCCATGTGATTGGTTGGTTAGATAATTGCATTAATGAGAAATTGAACAGGTGTTCCTAATAATCCTTTAGGTGAGTGTATATAATATATAATCAATATATATATTATGGGGGGAGTGATTCACATGGAGATAGAGGCGAGACGAATTTGAATTAGTAAAATTAGTAAAACAAAATGTGATTTAGTACCAGATTCCCCAATTTCTTAACATACTATTGAATCGATACAGATTCTTCACCCCATTAAAACGGAATATTGGATTGATATTTTTGTGCAGCACTAACAAAAAGAGCTAACTGCTAATTAAAAAGAAAAGCATGTTTGTAGAATAGTTCCATTAAGATGGGGGTGTTATCAGTAAATCAATCATTAATTATGCTTCCCGATGCATGCAAGTCACTAAGCTATTACGTAAATATTTAGTAAATGCAGATAAAAAACACTTTCATTATTAGAGATTAGTTTTGATTCATAATAGTTGGAGTCACCCGGACTCATAGAATTGATGAACCAGCTTTTATAATGAGTCATCCTAGAATATTTAAAAGCACGACTGCTGAAATAAAAGAAAGAGGTATAGCAACTGATAGCAACTGTGTCTTGAATGAAATGGCCTTAATTACAGTGCACACCCACACTTGTAGTGTATTTGCCTGACTGTTTTAACTGCTTTTCTGATTGGTAACTTTCTCTGCTCCGTAAGAGTGCGTGTTAATGTTTCTACTGTTTTTTTCCTTTTGGTGTGTTCTGTGCTGTTCCTTGCGTGTGTGTGTGCGTGTCCATGTGTGTGTTTCTTTTCCTTTCCTGAAGTAGAAGACTCGCTTGTGTCTGGCAAGAGCAGTAAAATCCCTGCACCTCTCTCCTTGTCCTCCGCCCTGCGGCCTACGAGAGTTAACACTAAGATTGTGGTCTACAGCCCTGCCGACGCTTGCTCACCTCTTTCTCAAGGTCCCCCCGGTTCCTTCCAGTTTACTTGCTGCCTGTTCTCTCCCTTTGCAGGTTGCGTTTATTAGTTTATCTACTGGGGTTGGTCTGGTCTGCCATCGCACTAGGAACCAGGGCAAAGGGAGCCCACAGGCATCCCTGGCACAGATAACAGGCCATGGGAAATTCCAGTCACTGGGCAAGAAACGCCATCACTTCTCTGCTGGTTTCAAAGACTGATTAGTGACCTCAGCTATTTGTGCTATTGATTCAATCAATCAATCAATCAGTCAATCAATTAACCAGTTGTATTTTGGTAAAACGCCCTTTGTAAAGTTGACTGAGTGCTTCACAGATGAAAACAACAGTACCAGATTGTAATGTAATACAAAATGTTAAGGTAAACCATTAGACATGGAGGAGAGAAAATAAATGAAAAGCCCTGTAGGATGACAGACTGTTATATGAGAAAATACACCTCAGGGTGGGGGTTCCACAGCTTAAGGCCTAGGCCAAATTTTAGTCTCCCTGCCAGGTGATGTAACAGAAACAGCCAAACCAAACTGAAACAAAAGCATCCAAATTTACCTGGCACACATTAAAAGAAAAAGGCTGGCGCAATATCTCTCCATGACCTTGTGAATTGAGCCACTCCAGTTGATATCTTTCTGAATATAGGAACCAGAATGGTGATTTCAACCAATATAGTGAGCCTTTACCGTGTTCTATCTGCAGGATGAAACAGGAACCCTTACACATTTGCTGTAGCCTTAGGCCAGGTTGAGTGTATTTTGCATTGACAGTACACACTGTCATTTTGACCAGATGTTGCATTGATAAAATCCATTACACTCTTGGAGGTCATTCCTGTCATTTTTAAGCAGAGACCAATGCTGCTTGCGCTACCTGTGACTTTTAAGCCCTTGCTTTTAGTTGGTTGCTGGCAGCCTGCTTCCCCCTTGGTTCCTGGCTCCTGGTGTGATCGGACTGCTAGGGATGGGATGCTGTCAAGTCACAGTTCAGAATGCAAACCTTGTGAAAGAGCACAAATGCCTTGAACCAGACTGCATATAGCCTAGAGGTGTCAGGCACTGTTACTGCAGGTCAGTTGAAATTGAGCATATGCCCACACAAAGGCTGGTCGGGCACACCTAGGTCAGTAAGAGATGCCGCCGAACATTTTCTGTCAGCACGCAGACTGTGCTTGAATCGTTCCACCCGGATCATTAAAACCCATCTGCATTATTGTGTGGGCCTGAAGAATTCATAGGGTGATGTATCTATTCGGCATATCATTTCAGTTGCTTATATTTTATCTGGAGTCTTGGAACAGACATTTTAGAGACCTATTAGGAGTATCTAAAGTGTTCAACACTTCAACAAATGGTGAGTTGAAAGAGACCATAGAGCCAGCTGTACAGTGGAACTTGGACATGTAATTTCACAAAGAGCAGGATGTATCAAACACACTCGGCATCAAGGCCTGTATTTCCCATGTGTACCCATGTGTACTGCTACTTCTAGTAAGTAAATAATCTGGTGTTAACGGTTTGTTTTTATTTTAGGAATAACTGAAATTGTTCGACGAATAAACATCACCCTCTTTATGTGCATTTATTCCAACCCTCAGATCTGCATACATCAGTGATAAACTAATAAACTCCTGTCTTTTCCTTCTGAACTGTGTGTTGTAGGTGTGAGTAGTACAGTCTCATTGTGCCTGTGTCTGCTGTGATCCTGTGGTATGTGTCGTAGTTCCCAGTAGCTGGCAAATCTGTTGTGTTGTGGAACCTTATTAACCAGGCTCTACTGCTTTGCTTTTAATCTGCTGTGTGTCTTGAAAAGTTCAATATCCCATTCGCCCTCAATCCCGCACACTGCAAGAATTCCTGACGATGCCCATGCAGACTTGTAGACACTCAAAAGTCGGTGCACTATAAACACAAACAAACAAAACTGCTCTTTAGAGTGATATTATGGTAGTAAGCCATTTTTTTCTATTTTTATTCATCTTATGACATTGTGAACAGAAGGAGCAGATGTCAACTTGTATGATTTGTCACAGAGCCCTGCCACATTAAAAAAATAGGGATTGAAGCAGCAGGCTGATATTTATACCACTGATGGGGACAGCCAGCCAGACAATTTCAATACATTAGCAGGGTTATTGTTTAATATGTCTGAGCTCTGTTCTTTTGTGAGGAGCAAGTTTGTATACACGACACAAGATGGCGACTTGAGAATACCATTGCTACCAGAACCACAAGATCCTTAATATAGTATGAGGCCCAAAAAGGACCAGACATGTCCCCCAAGGGCACAGAAAGTACTAAGTCCTATCAACCATTATAAGGAAATTGAGATGCACAGCTGAAGCAAAAGACCTGTTGTTGGGTAATGTCCAACCTGTATACTGGATGCTGCTGTTGAAGACATGGAGGTCAGAGTGGCCCTTCCAGATGACCCATCCCCATGGCATCACTTTGAGTCTTTGGTTGTAAATTGGAAGATTTCCGATGGTTGTGGTGATGTCCCTGTTGCTGACAAGCCTGCCCTTGACATTGGCCACTATCCTCCTAAAGTCTGTGGATCTAGGTTTGACAGTCCTCAGCATCACATATCATAGATCTTTGAGAAATTACTTAAGCGTATCTCGCCACAGGAGGCCACAGATATTTTCATTCTCACCTGCTGGTTTATAGCGAGACGTTTGCCGATTGGGTTTTTACGTTTCTTTTTAATGAAACCTCCCCAGTGAAATCCTTTTACATTTCACAGTTTGATACAAATTCAAGCTTATTAAGGACAGCAGGCACAGAAGAATGTCTAATTATCACACCTTATACTTCATTTCACTGAGAGACTTTCAGCAGCTTGTAGAACCTTTCCATTTGGTGGAGGGGTCTGGCTGACACAGCTGTGTGTTTTACAGTTATTTCTGGATACACCCTGTCCAAATGGAGAGAATCTCACTGAACAGCTATTGTACATTGTGTGAGTGGAAGTGGAGGGCACAATCACAAACTGGACAGCACAGCAGTGTTCCTTGGTATGACCAGTAGCTAGTTATCTTACAGAGTCTGGACCCAACAACTGGCTACGTGTGTACTGTGATCCATGTGGTTAAACAGTTGATCACATTCCCTTTCCTTCTACACCCCCCCAGTTTGCGATGGGCAGTTCTAACCATCTCGGCTCACTGCTGCATCCCTCGCGCTCCCATGGGGATGACCAAGATGGACGCGAGTTCCCCAAGACATGCGCCATTGGACTTTTTCACATTGCCAGTCCACCTGGCAAACAGCAGAGTTCTAGCATCTTGGGAATGACTGATTCAGCTCTGACTGACAACACCACACAGCTGGCATATGGCTGCTAAGCTGCATTTGATCCAAGGCCTGCTGAGATGGAGTTTGGGACATTGTGAGCCGTCCCACAAGAAATCCCAGTCACATTGAGCCAGTCTAGACTGGACCCAATGCTTGCTGGACTATGAAGCTAAACCCCTGAGGGGTGACTTTTACCAGTTCAGACACTTGTGAGCTTTTTAGGCCTTGTGTCTAATAGCTACTTTTTGTTTGGGCCAGTGCATGTAAAGCAAACAAACTACAAATAGAGGAAAGAAGCCCAAAGAAGACAAACAAAAGAATATTAAACACGTTATTGAAAAAAGCATGAAAAAGGGTATAGTATAAACAACTACAATAAAGAGAAGATAGACCACGACTTAAAATTCCCGTTTCTCGCACGGCTCGACTGAATATGGTCACTTTTCAGGGGACCAGTACAGATTTCCACGAGCATCTCTAAAACAAGAAAAGCAGACTCCCAGAGCACCAAATGAAAAAAGCCAATTCAAAGGGGTAAGTGGAGTTTGGGGGTTTTAAATCAGATACAGGTCTAGGTTGGATTTGTGTTTCTTCCTTCTGTAGTTTGAAATGATGGGGTTTGGTTATTTTCCTGGGTACTCTTGCAAGGCCTGTTCATGCCCAGTGGACCTGGTGCTGGATCATAACAACTCAGTCACCATACTGTGTTTTCCCATGATCAACCCCACATTCAGCTTCTCTCCGAGCTCCCAATGTACCACGGTATGCATGGCAAGGTTGATATCACAGGCAAGGCAATGAGCGCAAAGCATGTTGTTATTGCTTCCTTATCCCCATGCAGTACTGATGTTGCCAAGCTCTCTGTCTCTGAAGGACACTAGAGATTGGAATTCTATCTTGATGAGCCTGAATTATCCCGCTGTGATAATCAACATAGTAAAATCCCTCCAGCCGGTGTTTAACGGTCTGTGAACTTGCACATGTAGTCTGCTATTACTAGTGACAATGTGTGAAGACGTTCCCTGTGCAATTAAAATTTAAGATCTGGAGATATAAAGCAGAATGAAAGGTATTTAATGGGAGATATGATTGTTAACTCTGTAGGGATCCTGTATTGCTATCCTGATTCAAGATTTTGTTCACAGTATGTGTCAAGCCCTGTTACTTGGAGACTATTCAGTTTCAGCCTGGTCTACCCCCATGGCTGCTTTCTCCATTGTTAGGATGGCAGTGTCTTACAGCTGCCTTTTAAAGGCTACTACTGGGTAGAATTGCAGCAGCAGTGTTTTCTAAACGTTTTTTGCAGTACATCTTAATACAATTCAGTGTGGAAATATTATTATGGAGCCCACACTCTTTTTAAATTGGCCCTTCCCAAACATCTTAAAATTGTAACCCCTCCCCCACCCACAACCATAATATAAATATCAGCTTTCTGTATGACCGTCTGCACCAAACCCAGCATGATGCACATGGCCGTGCTGCCAGATATGGAGGTGTTTGTGCCTGCTCTGTTTTGTGCTTGGTGTTGTTTCTCCATCAAAGGCTGCTAATTTGGGCGTGGCAGGGTACTGTGCATCAGTGGAGTTTTAGTGATGTTTCACTCACAGTTTGCGTATATGGTCCAGCTCAGAGATGTGAGTGCCCGCAGATCAACATTGTCTAGTCCATCTCTCTCCTGCAGTTTGGTGCCTCAGCTCAGCTGTTCCACTCCGTACAGCAAAACAAATAAAAAGGCTCTCTTGACCCTCTAGTGCATACAATGGAGAACAATGTATTAATTGATTATTTAAAGCAAATCTTAAAACAATATATTGAATACACCATTCGAAGGATGTGTCCAGGAAGTAACATTGTGCAATTGCTGGAACCAATTATAATGCATCACATTTTCTCAATAAGTAGAATACATACAAATAATTATCCCAATTTCCACTCCTCTGAACCAAGGGCTGGATCAAATCAAAACTTTGACCCATTAGCTAATAGCAAACTACAAACCTGTACATCATAGCAGTTACATTTATGATTAGAAGAAAGTGGCATCTTACTAAAAATGAATCCGCAACTGAGTACAGTTGTGTAGTTTTCTATTAGCGGATGGGTTATTGTTTTGATTTAATCCGGCCCCAAAGCTACTAAGTCCTTTAAATAACTTTCACTTTTATAGTGCTTCAGGGTTCCAGGGACCCCTGACCCACATGACTTACACCAAAAAAAAGATCTTATGACCAAATGTCAGCCTGAGCATGAGGCTGCCCAACTGCAGTCCTGGAGGGCCACAGTGAAGGAAGGTTTTAAGTAATTATTGGACCAATTGAATCATGTGTCCCAGATAAACGTGTAGAACATTCAGGCCATAAAAGCCACAGCCCTGCAGGAGCTGGAATTGTGTAGTGCTGTTTTAAAGAAGGCGGGATAAAAGAAACATACTCAATGCTTGTCTGTACTGTCTTGTGTGTTGTGTGTCCTAGTGCGCACCAAGGCTGGCTCTGGGGTGGCCCACGGGGAAAGGGGTGGACGGGATGGGTCCAGCCAGCGTGTGCCCCGCCAGCCCAGCGCCTCCCGGACACAGAAGTCTGGCAAGAGCTCAGGCAGTAGTTCCTCCTCCTCCCAGCTGGCTTCCAACTGAGGCTCAGCTACCCGGTGGACTGACTGAGACCCTTCTACCAACCTGTATCCATGCAGCGCGGTACAGGATTGTATAGTGCTCTCCTATAACACTTTTCCTCTTAATCAATATCCCCTTAAGGGCTTTTCCCCCCCCACACAATTTACTCATAAATCAGTTGCAACTTGGACATTCTCGCATGCTGTGTGATTACAACATATCTACATCAGTGAAAGAAGCGTTTTTAATTTGCTGCGCCTCCTGCCTGCACCAGCAGGTTTGCCTCCTCTACCCAGCATCTCCACTTAAGAGGAACAGCTAAAAGAGCACAAAGGATGGGCCTGGAGGTGAAGAGGAAGACTGGTTTGAGATTGCTTCAAAATGGAAAAAGAGGGGGTGGTAATGTGAATTGTTTCAGTGTAATAGCTTTCCTCAGTTTATTTCTCAATTTTCTCTGCCAGTTCTCCTTTTTTTCTTCAGTTACTCTCCCGAATGGGGGAAAAGGGCTCTTAAGAAATCTGTTTTTAATCTTTACTTTTTCCTCGTGCAAACTTGTGAAAAGGAATGCTTGATTCCCAATCAGAAGCCGCTAACTATTATTATGCCGGTTTAGAGCGAAGTCCGAGCCGCAGATTGTGTGGCATTTGACTTTGCACCAGGTGGAGGTTTCTTTGTCTTCTTTTTGTATGGTTTATTTTTTTATATATATTTTTGTAAAGAAATGTAGTTTGGAACAGTTTTATTAGTGTGCTTTATCTACAAATATGTATTTCCAACATATCCTATTATGAATAAACTCTGTGGTTTATGATTTGGGCTGTTTCTGTGCGATCCTTTAAAAAAAATATATTTTGGGAATTGGAGTACAAATGTTTAGCAAATATTGTTACTTATTTGAGCCCTAGATTAAAATATTTGTTCTCAATCTGAGATTTATTTATTTTAATTCTTAAGCACCTGAAAAATATCAGGTATCTGTAAGAAATTATGTGGATGCAGGTATACATAAGGAATACCAAACTATACGCTTAGCATGTGGGTTATTGTCGTAAGTCCTCTTCCTCAGTAGGTGGCGCTGTTGACATACACTACTGACCAAATCGTCAACAGCGTGTGTTAAAGGTCAATTAACACGTGATCCCTATGGTCCTGGGGAAAGATGGCGGCGCTGTGAGAGTCGCACGCTGAATTGTTTACAAGTTGTACATTATTTTTTTTTCACACGTACAACGACAGTAACCATGTCGAGGCTCATCGTGAAGAATCTCCCGAATGGGGTAAGTGGTCTGTCCAAACACTGCAGATACAAGTTTTGGGTTTAAATTAATATACATTCAAGTTGATGTAGCAGAACAGAAGCTAAAGGACCCGAGTATCAACGTGAAGAGCAGAGCAAAGTGAACTGCTGTACATAGGCAACAAATGCGTGTGTTTTCAATAAGCCTGTTCAAGTGTCTTACCCGTGAACATATTTCTGTATATGGTAGTTTAAATACATCGAAGCAGCGGGAACACTTGCTCTGTGGTGTCTGATTAATAAATCCTAAGATTCACACACTAAACCTTAAGGATTGCCATACTAATTATTAATGTTTTTCATTATAACCATGACACATGGGAAACGTCACTAGATTTCACAGCAAATATCTCCTTATATTTCGTATTTAAGAGCATTCACTGAGTGCACTGCAAAACGGGTTCGTGTGCTGTTCTCAATGTTTAAAGTAAACCCATTTTCTGTGTTGCAGCGCCCTCTAGTGTACCGCGTATGGAAAAACTACTATGAGAAACTGCCCAAATTGCTTGTTTCCTCTGAATATCTGTGCATGTTGTCATTATACACTCACCTAAAGGATTATTAGGAACACCTGTTCAATTTCTCATTAATGCAATTATCTAACCAACCAATCACATGGCAGTTGCTTCAATGCATTTAGGGGTGTGGTCCTGGTCAAGACAATCTCCTGAACTCCAAACTGAATGTTTGAATGGGAAAGAAAGGTGATTTAAGCAATTTTGAGCGTGGCATGGTTGTTGGTGCCAGACGGGCCGGTCTGAGTATCTCACAATCTGATCAGTTACTGGGATTTTCATGCATAACCATTTCTAGGGTTTACAAAGAATGGTGTGAAAAGGGAAAAACATCCAGTATGCGGCAGTCCTGTGGGCGAAAATGCCTTGTTGATGCTAGAGGTCAGAGGAGAATGGGCCGACTGATTCAAGCTGATAGAAGAGCAACTTTGACTGAAATAACCACTCGTTACAACCGAGGTATGCAGCATAGCATTTGTGAAGCCACAACACGTACAACCTTGAGGCGGATGGGCTACAACAGCAGAAGACCCCACCGGGTACCACTCATCTCCACTACAAATAGGAAAAAGAGGCTACAATTTGCACAAGCTCACCAAAATTGGACAGTTGAAGACTGGAACAATGTTGCCTGGTCTGATGAGTCTCGATTTCTGTTGAGCCATTCAGATGGTAGAGTCAGAATTTGGCGTAAACAGAATGAGAACATGGATCCATCATGCCTTGTTACCACTGTGCAGGCTGGTGGTGGTGGTGTAATGGTGTGGGGGATGTTTTCTTGGCACACTTTAGGCCCCTTAGTGCCAATTGGGCATCGTTTAAATGCCACGGCCTACCTGAGCATTGTTTCTGACCATGTCCATCCCTTTATGACCACCATGTACCCATCCTCTGATGGCTACTTCCAGCAGGATAATGCACCATGTCAAAAGGTCGAATCATTTCAAATTGGTTTCTTGAACATGACAATGAGTTCACTGTACTAAACTGGCCCCCACAGTCACCAGATCTCAACCCAATAGAGCATCTTTGGGATGTGGTGGAACGGGAGCTTCGTGCCCTGGATGTGCATCCCACAAATCTCCATCAACTGCAAGATGCTATCCTATCAATATGGGCCAACATTTCTAAAGAATGCTTTCAGCACCTTGTTGAATCAATGCCACGTAGAATTAAGGCAGTTCTGAAGGCGAAAGGGGGTCAAACACAGTATTAGTATGGTGTTCCTAATAATCCTTTAGGTGAGTGTATTTGGTTATTGCTTTCAAGGCAACAAGGAATTTTTATAATAGATCACAAAATCTCAATGTGAAAAAGATCAACAGTGGAACAAAGTACAGTACAATATACTGCTAATATAGCAAGTGAGATGCTGTAATATTTTCCGCTTACATAGCCAACATGTAAAACTATGGATCAAACAGGAGCCAGCATATAATATTTATTTTAATTAAATGGAGGGAAGAAACTAAAACAAAAGTGGTGCACCTCTTTTCTCCCCCACCCCAGATGAAGGAGGACCGGTTCCGCAGCCTGTTTGCCGACTTCGGCACGCTGACGGACTGTGGCCTCAAGTTCACCAAGGAGGGCAAGTTCCGCAAGTTTGGCTTTGTGGGCTTCAAGATGGAAGAGGAGGCGGACAGGGCGCTGAAACACTTTGACAAGAGCTTCCTGGACACCTCCAGAATCACAGTGAGTGGGCTGGCTGGGACATGGATAGAGAGAGAATCCAGTCATGTTGTTGTTTGAGCCATTCCCACCTTAACAAGCTTTAGCCTGCCAATCTTCTGCTTGCTTCCTTGCTTTGACTTCACCTGCATAGACCGACAGTTCTACCTGTGCTGTTTAGGTCGAGTGGTGTAAGTCGTTCGGAGACCCGAGCAAGGCCAGATCCTGGAGCAAGCACACCCGCAACTCTGCAGCCACGGACAAGCAGGAGCCAGAGGCACTGACGCCTGCGTCCGACCCCAATGAATCAAAGAAGGTAGAGTGATCTCACATGGGGCCACTCACTGCAGTTGCAGTACTAGAGACATAAAGAAATCACAGCCCTTTTTTTTCCCCCCCTATATGGCCTTGGATGAAATTTATTTTTCTGGAATCAGCTTCACAGACACTACTGAACCTGGCCTGCCCAGAGCTGAAATTCATACATGTTTTACACAGTCTTGCTGCAACAATAGTACAAATAGAATATATTTAGCATCTACACGGGACAGTGTCCTGCATCACTGCTATTTTCTGTACAGATTCTCCTGAGTTTTCTTTCTTATTGTTTTTTTCTCAGAAGAAGAATAAGAAGGTGGAGCCCACAACCCTTGGCAAGGTACTTGTGATCTTCCTCACATCTAGAAACACCCGAATTTGGATTTTGTTCCCCACATTAAAATCAGGTTTTCAGCGTTACTTAATCTGACTTGATTCAGCTTTTGTTCCATCAAAAAGTATTTTTTTTCAGTCCCCTATATATTGATAATATTTAATTGCACTGTTACACCCACGTCTATAGCACTGACCGCAGTTCTTTGCAGTGTGATGGGATGAAACATTTCCACAATGGCTGACGCACAATTGGAAGAATTTGCAGTCACTTGTAGACAACCAGTCAGGGTCTAGTCATTGTTTGTTACAGTGAAAAATGTCTGTTGCTTGAACTTATGCTTCATAGCTTTGCTGTTGGAGTTTGAACTGATGTGAAAGCCTGACTTTCTGTTCAAAACACAGCCTTTCTGACAAATGCCAGCTAAGAAAGGAAGAGTAATGAGACAAAGTAAAGTTCAGCAGCTGATCCTGACCCTTTCTTCTGCCAGACACAACTCCCCCACATACTGGAAGGTGTTTTAAGTTTCTTCCTCTGTAGTTAACAGTAAAAACTTTCATCTAATGGAGGGAGAGAGTGTTTCACTTGTCTGACAGGTTATCACCAAATTTTCCTAGTTTTATTGTGTGGGACAAATGCAGTACAGTGCTCCTCTGCATTTGTGTACTGACTTTGCCTAAGTTGATTTCCCAGCACTAGTGCTGTCAGTCCCAAGGTTGTTCATACTCTGAGTTGTTAACCCCCCCCCCCACTTGCCCCCCAGCTGGAGGAGGACCAGGACTTCCAAGAGTTTCTGGCTGTCCATCAGAACCGCGCCCAGGTCCCCACCTGGGCCAACGACACCCTGGCAGAGCCCGCGGACCTGCGTGGTACAGACAAGGAAAAAAAGAAAGAACAGGGGACGAAGAAGAAGTTGGCCACTGACGACTACCTCAACTTTGATTCGGATGAGTCAGAGAGTCAGGAGGAGGAGGAGGAGGAGGAGGAAGGAGAGAATGAGCAGGGCCAGAGTACGTGCAAATGCAAGCTTTAAAGTTGAGCAACGTATGGTAAAATATTGCAAAAACAAGAATGGGTTCATTAGGACGTGTTTTAGATTCAGAAGATGAACTCTCCCAATTCCATCCACAGAATCTTTCATGCTTTCTGATATTCGTAACCCCCTGCAAGGTTATTGTCATGTTTCCAGCAGTGATTCAGGTTTCTACATTCCACAACAAGGTCTTCTTTTGTCCTCTCCAGTTCTCTTCAGTGTCCTCTTCAGTGCCAGGCTGGCAATTGCAGTAGCTTAAACTCAAATCCACTGTGCTTATAGATTTTGAATGCAGTAGTGTAGTGAGGACAGCGGCATTGTCTTAGAGCTAGACCTGGGGCAAAATCTAGTATATAGTATACATCTTGAAAATACTGATTATTGAGTTACTGCATTGGAAATACTGAAATATGATTTCACTAAAATGAAGGAAAATAAATATCACTGTTGTTAAAATGTGGGGTGCCAGTTTAAAGGCCTGCGTTTCTTCCCACAGGCCCTGAAAGGGAAGCACTAAAGAGTGGCCTATCAGATATGGACTACCTGCGTTCCAAAGTGGTGCTGGAGCAGGCGGAGACACAGGAGGAGGAGGAAGAAAAAAATGAAAAGGAGCACAAGACAGAGAAGGGCCCTACACATGGCCCACACAGCGACAGCGCCTACGAGAGCGGAGACAAAGACACGGAGCCCAAGAGCAAGGAGAAACATGGCAATGCCCCCAAAGTGCAAGAGGTCAGTCTCTACACACTTTTAACAGGCTGATTTTGTGTTCTTTCCCTTAGCTGGTATGGTCATGAAGTAATTGACAGGCCAGCGTGTTCAAGTGGAATGGCAGTACAAACAGCTGTGATTGGATGTAGTCTGTATTTGGCAGACACGGGCTCTCTGTGTGCGGACCAGCTTTGCTTCTGTATGGAGCAGTGTCCTGTTGTAACCTGTATTCTGTTCTTAACCATTCTCTTGCAGACGGTACCCACTACAGAGTTCACTGTGAAGCTGCGAGGAGCCCCATTTGATGTGAAGGAGGTGAGAGGGAGGGAGGGAGGGAGGGAGAGAGAGAGAGAGAGAGAGAGAGAGAGAGAGAGAGAGAGAGAGAGAGAGAGAGAGAGATGGCTATGTTGCATGAAGTAAAAATAAAAAAAGACATTTGAACTCTACTTGACACTGCTTTAAGGAGCTGTCCTGTAGTCCCCAGACTACTGAGGGTCTTCGGTGCATATAATGTGAGGTCCCACTTTATTGTGACAGAGTATCTACCTGTCTTAGTGTGTTCCAGCTGAGCTGCTTTTTTTCGAAATACAAAACCATTATCTGTCTTCTAGCTGCCTGACCAAAGCTGAGGCCGCAGTGCCTGGGAGTGAGCATTGTGATTGGTGGCTGCCGTGGCACAGGAAGCAGCATGCACTTTCAGTATTGTTTCTGTGTTTGTCTCCCCTCCCCACAGCAACAAGTACGCGAGTTCCTGGTTCCTCTGAAGCCAGTGGCCATCCGCATTGTGAAAAACAACTACGGCAACAACACAGGTGAGCCTCCCTGATCACTCCCATTGTAAAACAGCATCTTATCCACTGAGGCCCTGCACTGCTCTGCCTCCTTCAAACTGCTCATGTCTGTGTCCATGCTTCCCCTGGGCTGAAAGAAAGCAACCAAAATGAAATCCCACTGAAACCAGAGCTTCCAAGCAACCCTGTGAAACTCATCTGGAAGCGGTGATTTTTTTTTTTAGCCTGACCCCCCCCTCTCTGAGTGAGAGCAGCGTTTTCTAACAAAGCACAGACTCAAACAGGAAATATTTGCACGGAGGAGAGAGGTTAGGGT
Organism: Amia ocellicauda; assembly: GCF_036373705.1. Lineage (NCBI taxonomy): Eukaryota > Metazoa > Chordata > Actinopteri > Amiiformes > Amiidae > Amia > Amia ocellicauda. Next base: position 29,215,824 of record NC_089866.1, on the reverse strand, counting down.
CGGTGGAGCATGTGGTGGTGGTGGTGGGGGGGGGTTCAGTTTTCATAAACCGTTCTGACCTGTACTCCTGTCTCTCTTGAAAGGGTACGTGTTTGTGGATTTCAAGTCCGAGGAGGAGGTGCAGAAGGCTTTGCACAGGAACAAAGATTACATTGGTAAGCATTCAAAAAGCCCGCTCACGTGATATGACGTAGGAGTCCCAGGCTGAGGCTGTCATTGGTCGGTCTGGCAGTAAATGTGTCCTTTGTCAGACTTGAATTCTTGAAGGGGGGTGGGGGAGTTAGCAGTGACAAAGAGGCCAGAGTGGAGCGAAAGGCTTCTTTGTGGAGTTGTTAAAAGTAATTTCCCAGCGTTGAGGTAAAGTGGCAGACCTGCAGATGAAAGGTAAGGAATTTTAATTGGCTTCTCTTTGCCCTTGACTGGTGGTAGAGAAGCAGTGGAAAAGAATATAGAAGTGTCTTGTGTGGGATGACAGGGGGTGCATGTTGGCATCTTGCCTGCCTTCTGAATGGTTGAGTGAAAGGTCAAGCTGGGCGACAGCCCCTCTCTGTGTGTATGTTCCCTGCGTCCCTGTAATTGCTAAGTGAATATCTTGTACTGAGGCAATTACAGATCACATCCATCCAGTTTCAATTAACTCCGCTGTGCCCCGTGTTACACTTTGTTTTGTGTTGCAGGCATAAGCGTACAGCCTTAATCACTTCTCACCTTGACAGAAGAATTCCAGTGAAAGCTGGGCAGTACAAGCCTGGCCAAATCATTGGAGTTGAATATTTTCTGAGATATACTGCCTTTTGTAGGGTGGTGGTGTAGTCAAACATATTGGCTACTTTTGGAATGCTTTTGTTGTCCTAAAAAAATACATTTAGAATGTCAGGGGCCTTATGAATGCTTCTGCACAGATCAACAGCATCCATGTGAAATAAGTATCAGAATATTTCTGTACTGCCGGGGGCCTGAAATTGGAAAAGTCATCCAGTTGTCAAATTCCTGACTTCATCGAATTTATATTTATTTGTTTGATGCCTTTATCCAAGGACACTCACCCACAAAAACACAAGTGAATTATGAATGTGCAAGTAGCTGTCAATGTTATGCAGGGCTAATATAGTGTAGTGTGAGTTAACAAAATCCATAGACCAAAAAAGGCAATGCAGTTACACTGATGTAGTGTTAGGCACAGCGACGCCAGCTAATGCTTTACTAATACTTATACTATTCTCTATTTCTTCAGTTGTTTACCATACAAGGTGAGTCTAAAGGTTTTACAAATGCTCTCCAACAGTTTCCAACATATACACAACTTTACAAGGGTAATAACAGCACTACAGGAAAAGCTGTACATTTAAAGTGTACATTAAATGAGCTATGAGAAGGCTCTGTAGGTGTAATATTAACAGCTGTCATAGCAATCATGTGCTTCTCTTATTTGTGTTCTTTACTGTTTGTGTAGCTTTGTTTCTTGAGGTTTTAAATATTTATTTTATTTACTGAATTCCATTTTCCATTCCTGAAAAAATATAATATAATAAAAAGTCTCTGCAAGCCCGATCCACTGTACTGAACACAAGAAGGGGTGAATCAGGCAGCTGGGGGTCCTCCAGTACACAGGCCAGTGGCCTTCAGCAACAACAAAAATCATGCAAGGCAAAGACCAGTCTAGTCCCTGCTGTTACACACTGGACTGAAATAAATACAAAATACAAATCTTTTCACACCGGAAGGTTATATAAAATAAAAACAACCCAGAATCTATCCTTGTTAAGGAAGCGTCAGATGCACAGAGAACCCACCATCTTTTCAATGGTTTTATTCACAAGAGCCCTGTAATGGGGGTGGGGGGGTGGGTCAAGGACATCTGCATAATTTCTACTGAAAGGACGGCAGTCTTTTGATGCTCCTCAGGGAACATGCATACCTGTGCTTTGCTTTTGAATCTTGCTAGGTCTCTTGCCCACCAATAGAGAATTATCAATCTTTCCACCTCTGCCGAATGGCTTTTATAAGACAAGTCCCGGTTATTCATCTTGGACAAAAGAAGACAAATCCCCCAAACCCCCCTCTTTTTTTGAAGTTCAGGATTTTCATATAATCAAAGGCATGTAGCTTTCTTGTTATGCCTAGTGCAGTCTATTTATTTGTTTGTTTCATTTGGAAATCACAGCCAAAAGTGTACAGAATTGGAGATTTATACTCCTAGATCAGACTGTTTAACAAGCAATCAGTGCACATTTTAAAAGTCTTGAGTCTGCGATTGAAAACGCACCCTCTCTCTCAAGTTTCCTGAGGCTAGACAAAACTTCGTTTGGTGTTGTGGCAGGGAAGGCACTGCCTTACATGTGGTGGTTGTGTTTTTTCAGGTGGGCGCTACATTGAGGTGTTCCGTGCCTCTCCCCCCCGGACAGGCCTGTCGCAGAGGAGGAAAGCTGAGGAGCGGAACTGGCGCAGGGAGCTGAAGGAGGATGAGGAAGAAGAGGAGGTGTCGGAGTCGGGCAGGCTGTTCGTCAGGAATCTGCCCTATACCTGCACTGAGCAGGACCTGTCTGATCTCTTTGCAAAGCACGGTAGGTCACACGGCATGCTTCCAGGCCCTCATACTGGTTTTCACTTAATTGAGAGGTGAGAATGTGGGAAATAATACCAAGCACAAAGTGTGAGCAGACACAAACACAACAGTGCCTGCGTACTTGGCCTGATGCAAAGTGTGCTCTGGAAAAATATTTACACCCCTTTACTCTGCTGCCGTCTTAGGCCCAGTGTCAGAGGTTCACTTCCCCATTGACAACCTGACCAAGAAGCCCAAGGGATTTGCCTTCGTTACCTACATGATGCCCGTGCACGCTGTGAAGGCTCTGGCAGACTTGGATGGGCATGTGTTCCAGGTATGACATCCTGCCACTCTGTACTCATGACATCAGTGCTGCCAAAGCACTGACAGACAGGCACTGTGTTTAGGAACAGGCAATGGTCATTATATATTTAAGTCTTGTCTCTCTTTTTCACTGTCTCTCTCTCCCTCTGCAGGGCCGCATGCTGCACATCCTGCCATCCACAATAAAGAAAGAGAAACCCGAGGAAGGACCCAACGCTCCGGGTGCCTCCACTTACAAGAAGCAGAAAGACGCCAAGGACAAGGCGAGCAGTACCAGGTCAGCCAGCCTCTGCTCCTGCCTTGCTTACACTGTAAATGTGCTGCTTACTGGGGCCCTCTGTCTCTGTAACACGAGTCCTGTCTCTCCAGCTCCAATAACTGGAACAGCCTGTTTCTGGGGACCAGTGCTGTGGTTGACTCCATCGCTGAAAAATACAACACAACTAAGAGCAAAGTCCTGGACCATGTGAGCATCACTGTCCTGCACCCAGCCTGATGAGACTGTCTATTACATAGGCCCTTCAACTGAAAAACATGTTATTCAGTGATTTCATTCAGTTCCATAAATATTACACTGTTCTTATCAATTCAGAAACTGGAAAGATAGACAGTATATATTCTACACTAAATCTGATGATCTCTTTGTGTGTTAAACCTAGAGGATGTTTAACTATGGGATCAGAAAGGTGTAGTAAAGGAGTGTCAACCAATGCTAGAACTGAAACGTTTTCTGGATATTCTGTCAGTCACCAGGTTTTCTAGCTGCCTTTAATGTTAATATTTAATGTACATAGCCCTCATTTTCTTTCCCATATCTTCTTTCCTCTCTCTCTCTCTCTCTCTCTGGTCACACTCCGTCTCTTTCTCTGTATGTGTGTGTGTCTGTCCTCAGGAGTCTCGGGGCAGTGTTGCTGTGCGTGTGGCCCTGGGAGAGACGCAGATAGTCCAGGAGACTCGACAGTTCCTGCTGGACAATGGAGTTAGCCTGGACTCCTTCAGCCAGGTACAAAAACACACACATAGCACCACACTGGTGAAGACAGCAGCCGCATGAATTTGTATTCACTTCAAGTTAAAGACATTGGGGTCGGGGGAATCCTACACACACAGCCTCACAGGTTTTTGATTTTAGGCCCTCATCAAGGACAAAGCCTTTCCAAAATAACTCAATACAGCAATGCTTGCCTGCCAGACCTTTTGTACTCCCAAGTATAATAAAGCAAACCCAAATCATGTTTTCATTCAATGGCAGTTTAAATGTCTGCACAGCCCTGACAAAGCACTTTTAAACTTTCAATTGCCATGCAGTGTCCCTTTCCATGGTAGGATGATTCAAGATTAGCTTTAGGATATTGCATTCATAATAGTCTAACACAGAAGGTTGTACTTTATTTGTAGATTATAAAAAAAAGTAAGCCTCCAATTTCCATAATTTATTCTCCTGCCGACTGTCAAGCTTTTGACGCCTGAAATTTGCTTATTTGCAAGTACTAATTACATCAGAGTGGCTGTTACCTAATCCCCTATGTTTTGACCTCCAATCCTGGCTGTGCTTCGGTTCACTGGCAACATATCAGTGTGGTGACTAGATAAGGACATTAGAGAGGGCTCTTGTCAACGATCCTCACCCAGATGGTGGGCTGGAGTGGATTTCTGCACTTCAGACACAGGGTTAGGGGGCTACAGAGATTTCAAACTGAAACCAGCACAGTGAAGTGGTGCCGAGGCAAACCAATATGGTGTATGGCAGGTTGGCGTCAACTGGCACTGGTTTAAGTGCAAGCTCTTGAACGGCACTGCCTGTAGGACAAGAAAAGATCACTGTTAATAGTAAGTGACCCCCTCCCTTGTGTTACCCCCGGTCCCCCACTGTGTACCCTCTCTCCCCAGGCCTCGGCACCCCGTAGTGGCTCCGTACTGCTGGTGAAGAACCTGCCAGCGGGGGTGCAGGCCACAGAGCTGGAGGCTGTCTTCTCCCCCCACGGCTCCCTGGGGAGGGTCCTGCTGCCCCCCTCCGGCCTCACCGCCATCGTGGAGTTCCTGGAGCCCACCGAGGCCAAGCGGGCGTTCACCAGACTGGCATACACCAAGGTGAGGACAGTGCCCCCTGAGACGCAGACACGCCAAGATAATGATGGCTCCATTGTTGTGCATGATCACAGCCTACCATAATATGGTCATTCATCTTGAAAATGCTTACTGGTTTGCCTCAAAGGACTTCTTGACACCTGTAAGGAAGGGCAGCAGGGTACTGTATGAGTACAACACAACTTACTCAAGCACAGTCCCACGACTGCACTGTATACTGCGTCAAGGATCTGACAGCTTATTGAAATCGAAGATTGAAAAGTGCCCTCATCCCCAACACGTTGGACACTGTGTGGCATCCGGGGCAGGGTCATCTTGGTTAGAGGATGCTAGTGTGAAAGGGCATTATGTAGGGGCTATTTCTCAACTCTGATTGTATAACGACCGTTTCTGAATTTTTTTGATGGGCGTTCATTGCAAAGTGATGGAAAATTTCAGTCCATTTCCCTGCTTCTGTAGAGACTCACCCTTCCTCTCTTGCAGCTTGTTCTCCGTGTGTAAGCCTGTGTGTGAGTCTGGGAGCTGTGTGCCACACATCTTTTCTTGCTGCCTTAACCCAAGTGTCTCTTTCTCAGTTTCAGCACGTGCCCCTCTACTTGGAGTGGGCTCCCATGGGCATATTCACAGCACCTCTGCCCGCCAAGAAAGAGGAGCCGCTGCAAAAGCCTGGATCAGGTAACTCTGTCTCTGTCTCAGTCTGTACAGAGTTCCCCAGCCTTAAAAAAGAGTCCCCTCCATAAAGCAAGGGGAGTGATGAATCCTGCAGTTTTTTTACAGCCTTTGCATATTCAATCAATCAGTCAATTTGTTTAAGACATCCAAAAGCTCAATTGTTATGCCCTAAAATCACATTGTAACTGTTACCAGGGTCTGCATTGCTCAGTTCTCCTTCACAGGGGCACTCCCCTCTTCACAGGCCCATTCCAGCTCCCCTCCCTTTGGCCATCTCATGATGTCGCCACTGTAGGTCTTTTTGATATAGCCGAAGATCAATTGTCTTTTCCCTCCCCGTCCAGTTACAGAGACGGAGACCAAGCCAGCACCTGAGGACGAGAGCAGTGAGGACAACGAAGAGGAGAGCATTCCGGGCACCACACTCTTCATCAAGAATCTCAACTTCAGCACCACTGAGGAGATGCTGCAAGATGTAGGGAAGACAACCCTCACTCAAACACATACTCACTCTGGCCTTTATCTCACATTATCAGCATTATTTAATGTTCTCTTCACAAATGACATCCCAGAACTGTTTTCCTGAGGAAGAGAGAGAGAGTGAAGCCTATTGAGTAGGCCTATCCAGATTCCCAATTTTGATCACATTAGCCATTACTGGTCCCCCCTGTGCAACAGTAATAATGTTGTCTGAAGCATCATGAATTAAGATACAAACAATGACTGGGAATTAGGTTTAGCATAGAGTGCATGACATGTAGAAACTGCTGGATTGTTTTATGTGTTTCAATTGAAGCCAGTTTCTTTCTCCCAAACAGGGATGAGTTCTGCACATTCCTGCTTGGAGGAAGTTTGTATTTAGTCCCTCACTGTGTGCGTGTCTCTCCACAGGTCTTCTCAAAGTGTGGCGCAGTGAAGAGCTGCACCATCTCCAAGAAGAAGGATAGAACAGGTATGAGCCAGGGCCCTCTCCCAAGATACAGGACGCTTCTAAAGTCTGTTGGCCTATTTACTTTTTTTCTTTTTAATTAAACCTTTTTATGTAAACTGCATAATTGAACAATTAAATTGGTTTCACATAGGATGTGCATCCTGTTTCAAATGGTGAGTATAGGCCCACAGACTTTTCAAGCCACTTGTACACCTGCATTTATTTAGATGTGCTTCTGCTTTCTACATCTATTCACACATTGTTTTGAATTGCTCAAGGTTGCAGTAAAATTGTTGCTGTTCACTTCACATTTTCATTTTCTCCACATGCCACAAGTGGTAGGTAATATAACCTGTTTTAAGACCTTGTGTCACAGCAGGGCTGGAGACTGTGTCTGTGGGCATCAGGGTTGGTTTTGGGAATATGGGGAAAATCTAAATAACCTCCATAAAGGCTGAAGAATAAGAAACAAAAAATGTCATCCTGGTGTAGCACGCTGACTATACTTAGAACAGAATTCCCTAGCCAGCTTAAGGCTCTAATCGTGTTCCCGATGGAAAACGAGCTCTCGGGGGTCAGTCCGTTGTGTGAGTTTGTGGTCCTGAGCAGTGTCGTGAATGGACCTCGTACAATCCATGGCCTGTATCCAAAGCAGGTTGTCAGTCATTGTGAAGGTCGAAAGCCAATAAATCAAAATCCATACTCCACTCCCACACTCTCTCTGATCTTTCAGGACTCCAGATGGAGTCCCAGGGTGTGTACTCCTCATATTTGCATATGTGCTCAACAGCATGGCTGGGCTGTTCCTTACAAATCTCCTGTTTTGAGCCATTAATGCATCTGCTATTAATTTTCACTTTCCTTCTCTCTCTTTCTCCCACTCTCTCCCTCTCAGGTACTCTGCTGTCTATGGGATATGGCTTTGTGGAGTTCAGGACCCCCCAGTCAGCACAGAAGGCTCTCAAACAACTGCAGGTAAGAGCCCCATTCCACCCCATTACCAATGGCGTCCAACATGAGAGAACTAGCACATTAGCAACAGTACGCTGGGTTGGTAAATAGTACATGCATAATGCATATGTAGTAATTGTGGACTTTATTCATATCCTGACACTTTGTGGCTCTTCTGGGGAGGACCTGTGCCCAATCCTGGAGCCTGGGATTAGCAGTCTGGATTAACCTTTTGGATCATGAGTTCTAAATGCTGCCCAGTGTCTGTGAGACGCTTTTCACACGTATTATAATTAATATTGCAGACATTCTCTAGTGTGAAGCGTATCTACAAGCATGTAAGTGTGCAATATAGTAATCAATGTGCTTGTGTATTTAAATAATCACTGTAAATGAAATAGACCAAATAAATATGTATTGATTACAATTAAATTTACCATAATCGATTTGAATAAACTTCTTTTTTTTTCTTCTTCTCAAACCCACACAGTAAAAACACACTAGGAGAAAAACTCCCACTGAGAGAGACAAAAATATGGAGGTGAAGTGTAATTCAGCACTTGCAAAAAGCAAAACAAAAGCACAAAATAAAACCGAGCTTATTAATGAGGTGCTCGTTGAACCCCAACGAAACAAATCTGAATAAAACTGCGATTCAGTAATGAGGTGCTTGTTTAAACCCCCAAAAGCAGTAATGGAACAGGGCTCACTGGGTTACCAGTAACAACACTTCCACATATTCTAACTGCAAATAAGAAATGGGGTGTGAGCGGAGAAGTGTCCTTGTGGGGGTGGTGCATGCTGGGCTTGGTGAGGACTGTTTGTGCAGTCAATCCTCTGGTCTGCGTTGTAGTGCCTTAAGAGGCAGCCTGTTATAATACAACGGCTTCTCTAAAACAGTGGAAAAGATGAGTGTGGCCGAGTGCTTGGGCACAGTATCTCCTGCCTGCGCACGGCCAGTAATGTCTGTCTTTCTTCCCGTCAGAACTGCACTGTGGATGATCACCAATTACAGCTGAAGATTTCAGAGCGAGCAACCAAGTAAGTGAGATGGACCTATTGATTCTCTGCTCCACTCTTTTGGTGCCTGTATTTTCTGCAGGTCTTATGCCTCGGTGAAGCAATCCCCTTGAGTTTTTTTGAAATTGCAATAACAAACGCATCCAGTTGTAGTGGAAATATTCACAGCCTCCATTTGCAGTGACAATGGTGTTTATTATAATATAGTTAATTCATCTTATTAGTTGAACACCGATTCAGCTTGGAAGAAATGTTAGTAAGATTCCAGAAGATTGAACTTAGTTAACAAAGTTGACGGTAAGCTTTTGTCTGCAAGTCTATTGATTTTGATGATTTGTAAAGTTTAGTGTCGAGGATGGTCTGAGGGGGCCTGTGTTCAAACTCCCTGTCCCATGTGTCTCCTCAGGCCCAGTGTGGTGAGCTCACGCAAGAAGCAGACCACCAAGAAGCAGACCAGCTCCAAGATCCTGGTGCGCAACATCCCCTTCCAGGCCACAAACAGGGAACTGCGGGAGCTTTTCAGGTACTGCCTGTGCCCCCCTCTCCATCTCTATCTATCTGTCAATCAACATGACCATTGCATTATAAACGGAGAGGGATTACAGTAAATGATCGTGTATAGGAACGCTGTGTGATCACATCAGTGTGAACTGGCTCAGTGCTTTAAGGCCAATAGCAGCTTGAATCTCAGCATGATGCAGCTAGATATACTTTGTGTCCGGGTACACTTTAGCACTGCAGTCATAGATGCCAACCAAGCGGGGGCTTGGGGGCTAATCCCCCCCCGAACATAAAGTTTACGTATGCCAGAGAAAACACCGTCACCCCCCCCTTTTACGGGAGAACACAATGTCAGCCCCCTCCCTGCTGTTACCGGAGAAAACACCACCACCCCCCCCCACCCGTTCTTACTAGAGAAAACAGCGTTAGGCTGCCACCCCACACCCCCCCCGACCCCCTGCTCATACCGGAGAAGACACCGTCAGCCCCACTGCTCTTGCTATTTATTTTATCTGACACTGGTTGTAGGGGTTTCGGCTTAGTAACTCCCCGGGGATTTCAAAACTTGGCACCTATGACTGCAGTATTCCCCTCTTTGGCTATGTTGAACAATAGACTCTGTTTGCTTTACTCTATACTGATTATCAGCTGCATCTATGCCATATGCCTCACATAATACATTTATATATTTTAAAATATTTTTCAAAGATCTATACTCCTCTGAGTGGCAGTATAAAATCTTGATTTTACATTTTCCTGCACATTTGCAAGTTTTGAGTCCGTAGGAAGCTGCTTCTTAAATCCCACAGTCTTCCAGCTGCTGCCAAAATGGTAAAATACACTACTAACTAGTGTATAGAACTACTATCAAGATCTAGACACACTTGAGTTTGTAATGCATATATATATACAGAGCTTTTGTTTAGGTTTTAGTGATATTGGATAATATTGTATTGTAGGTAAGATTTGTTTTGCTCTCTGAAATAGCAAGGCCAAGTTGTATCTGTAGTTCCTCAGTCAGCCACAAGATGGTTCCATAACAATGCCTGTTCAGGGTCAGGGCAGTTCTGGGGTGAAGTTGTGTCCAGTGTCAGACAAAGCAGGAGAGACTGATGAAATCCAGAGACCATGCCATGCTATCCCATTCCTCCTGCTCCTACACTATTGTTCACTACATTATCCCACCTTGTTCGCCACTTCAATTATGTCACTGTATATAAAAGGGTGTGCATCAGATCACATAGGGCTGGCAAACCAACAAAAATGTCCGCCAGTGCCTAAGCGGTCCACTCCTAATCTCCGTCTCCCTGCACTGACGACTTGGATGGTGCTGGTGATCCTCTGAGTGTGTGGTGTGGGTTACTGTGCTATCTCGTGAGAGACAGTGGCAGATTGACTGGGTTTGCAGCAGAGCGAGCTGCAATGAAGTGTCTGTACCCTGTAATTCAGTCTGTGTGTGAAATGTGAAGGGAACCATTAATTATTTACAGCTTCACTGGGCCACTTAATTTGCTCAAATCTAAGAATCAAATAAAAGCGGAAAGCCGCCAGGGCTAAGACCAGGCGACCTCTGAGGGGCAGGATTCTCTGCTGGACCTTTAAGTGGGGCTTATTCCCTCGGGGGTCAGAAGCTCCCCAGTCAGTAATGAGGTCACTTAGTCGATCCAGTCTCCAGTTTGTACCAAAGCCACGCCACTCATCGACCAAGTCCCCCTTTCCGATCCTTGTCAAAGGCAAGGGGAAGAATAACAGCAATATATCTTCATTGATCTTCTAAATCCTTATAGGAGAGGTTTTATTTTATGTTATTAGAGATAGGGATTCCTTGTTTTTTTTCACATCAGCCTTTTGGGGGCACTTTGTTCTTTTGAGGACTTTAATAGTAAATAAGCTTTAAACTTTCCAGTCGCCAGAGTTCCATCCCTGAAAAAAGAGGAGGGGATTGTAACTCTGAATGCGATGTAGGGTCAAAACTTGGGATGTAAAGGAGAAGGGCCAGTCTCTGATCCATAGTTGCAGATACCGACTTGATCTTGGTATTGTCTAAAATGCTATTTCTGGGCAAGTGTGATTAAGGCGTATTCGGTCTGTGACCCTTGGCCTCTATCTAGACCTGTTCTAAGACTTTCATTGATCTGGAGAATACATGCCATGTATTATTGTCGATTAAGTGTATGCTAATATTTGGAAAGGAAAATTAGTTTGTAATTAGTATTCATTTATGGGTGTGTATGATTGGTAGGGCTGTCATTGAGCACCTGTTTAAATGGCGTGACTTCAGGTTTGTAGAGGGAAGCAAACACAGGATGGGTGGAGTCTATGTAAGATGCAAGTGTGTTGAATGGATGAATGAGTCTGTAGGAAAAACAACAAACAAATAGAATGATAGTCTATGAAAAAAGAATGGGAAGCGGCTAGTGTTTTTGATCGTTCTGTTTATTTATTCGAAACTGGGGATGCTCCTGTGTGTGGGTGATTAACCACTGTGGAGAAGAAAGTTGTGCCTTCACCACAAAGTAAATGCAATCAGAACTCCTTCATTCAGAGCTGTTGCATTTAGGAAGTGGTTTTCCACTTTCTCAGGGGTCCAGAACTCATACCATTAAACATGGATGCTGAAATCCATTCTTGAAAATCACCGGAGGCACAGCACGTGGGCAGTTTACGCTTATTTTTTATTGTTTTTATTATTGTTATTATTATTGTTATTATTATTGTTATTGTTTACCCCTGTTTCCATTGATGTTTTACACCATAAGCAGGCCTTGTCTTAAACTTTGTGTTGTGTGTGTATGTGTGCGCATGGTGGGGGAGGTTGATGTTTATGGACCCGTCAGTGAGGGAGGGAGGGAGGGAGGGGGAGCGAGAGAGAGAGAGCGCAACCACCTCGGCCCAGTGAAGCCCTGCAGTTTTATGTGGTAGTTTGTCATATTTATGCGAGCCAGCCTCGGTCCTCGGCACCCATATCGACATGCCTGATGGTGTAATTGATGGGGCTGCAGCCTTACGAGATAGCGGGGTTAATGGGCCGCAGCACAGTGGAGAGCAGGGCAGCAGTGTGGCCTGCTTAACCCTCTCCTCTGCCCCGAGCCAGCGTTGGCCTCTCTGCAAGACCAGCACCCGCCATGCTCTGATGAAACAGTCGAGAGAGTCATGGGTGGAGTACCGCTTTAAGAAATGCCTCTTGTATCGTAGGTCATGTGTCTTCACTTCCACATCTTGCTAGTTTTATAGGTCTCTGTCAATCATCATCTGCATTGATTTAAGAAGGGGGTTCATCTGGCTCATTTAAGAGAATAACTCGTTTAATTAATCAATCAAGAGCTCAGGCAGAATGCTATCCAGTGCATGGTCATTTGAGGACCAGATTTGAAGAAAAGTGTTGACTTTATTCTAATGCCTAACCTGATTCACTGCTGAAGTTGAGACCCAGGCAGCATACAGTTTTAATATACTTGAATATACACAGATCAGCCATAACATTATGACCACCTGCCTAATATTGTGTAGGTTCCCCTTTTGCCGCCAATACAGCCCTGTCCCGTCAAGGCATGGACTCCACTAGACCTCTGAAGGTGTGCTGTGGTATCTGGCACCAAGATAGCAGATCTTTTAAGTCCTGTAAGTTGCGAGGTAGGGCCTCCATGGATCGGACTTGTTTGTCCAGCACATCCATCCCACAGATGCTCAATTGGATTGAGATCTAGGGAGTTTGGAGGCTCGTGATTCATCAGACCAGGCCACCTTCTTGCATTGCTCTGTGGTCCAGTTCTGATGCTCACGTGCCCAATGTAGGCGCTTTCGGCAGTGGACAGGGGTCAGCATGGGCACCCTGACTGGTCTGCAGCTATGCAGCGCCATACGCAACAAACTGCGATGCACTGTGTGTTCTGACACCTTTCTACAACCAGCATTAACTTTTTCAGCAATTTGAGCTACAGTAGCTCGTCTGTTGGATCGGACCACATGGGCCAGCCTTCGCTCCCCACATGCATCCAATGAGCCTTGGCTGCTCATGACCCTGACGCCGATTCACTGCTTTTCCTTCCTTGGACCACTTTTGATAGGTACTGACCACTACAGACCGGGAACACCCCACAAGAGCTGCAGTTTTGGAGATGCTCTGACCCAGTTGTCTAGCCATCACAATTTGGCCCTTGTCAAAGTCGCTCAGATCCTTGCGCTTGCCCATTTTTCCTGCTTCTAACACATCAATTTGAGGACAAAATGTTCACTTGCTGCCTAATATATCCCACCCATGGACAGGTGCCATGATAACGAGAATATCAGTGTTATTCACTTCACCTGTCAGTGGTCATAATGTTATGGCTGATCGGTGTATATCTGTGAATGCGTAATACCTCCTGGGGTGACACTGCTACAGATTTCATGTGGTCAGTGATCCTAGCCCCAGTGTACACTAGTCAAGCAGGCCTTGTCTCTCCCCAGTGGAAGTCCTCCGCAGGAATGATAATGTCAGCTCTGTCCCCTGTCTGGCCAGTAGCAACAAAAGAACAGGCCAAGGAAACCTTCATGAACAGATTACCACTCTCCTGCTGGAAGCCTTTAACAAGGTTAAAGCCCGGCCTGTGGGTAATTCGGCTGAACCAGACCTCAGTGACTTTGTAGGGCTTATTAGAGCTACAACAAATAACTCGCTCAAATCAGATATGTATTTTTTGAAAATGTGGTATTGTGGATTAGTTTAGTATAGCATGTGATAATTGTTGCCCCCTACCCTCCCCATGTTATTACAATAACAGAACTCTATACACCTGGGGATTGTGTGGCATGTTAATCCATATGTTTGAATCCCACACTTTCTCATAATACACTTTTCCACTCAGTCTTCTGATTAAAGTGGTTTTATATGCAATAAAATAATGCTTTTCTAGCTGCTTGCATTCACAGAGGGTCAGGGACAATTCTACTACTATTTCAATTCCAATTCCTTGGTTCAGCCCCATTCCAAATTCCAAATTCCAATTCCACTTCATTTTTTTAAACTCCGTTCCAGTAGAACGCTTTCCAAAAAATAATTCCAAATGGAATTGGAATAGGAAAACGAGAACTAACCCCAGCCCTGCAGAGCTTCCCAGAACAGGACAAAACAGAACCCAGAACCTTTCATTTTTTCTATAGAAGATGCATTTCAGTTTCAAGGAATCTGAGCATATGGATACCATAGGGTTGGTCCTGTTGCTATAGGTTTAATCATTCCTTAAAACAGCATTGTATATGTATTTATAAAAAGAATAGCAGTGTGCCACTGAGAATACCAAGAGACAACGGCAGGGATGTGCTGGGAGATTAAGCTTTTGAAGAAAACCAACTGCTTGGACAAAGGTGCAAATTGTGCCTTTGTGGTGCAGCAGGGGGCATTGTGGCTCCATAGCTGCTGTGACTCCGCTGCCAAAAGTGTGTGCCCGTGTGTATGTGTGTGCAGTGAGTGAATGCATGAGAGAAAGTATTTATGGTGAGTGTGAGAGAGAGTGTGTGTGTGTGTGTGTGTGTGTATGTGAGAGAATGCTTGTCTGGGAGAGAGAGTGAGTGTGTGTGTTGGAGAGAGTGAGTTGATTTGAGAGTGCGTACATATGCTAGAATGTGTGTGTGTGTGTGTTTGATTGTCTGTGTGTTAGAGGACAGAATGGAAATGCTTTGGTTCAGCAGCCCAGAGCGTGACTGTAATACTAGATTGGAGCGGCTGTGCGCCCTGCCGTTGGGAAGTGGAGATTAAACAGCAGCCATGCTGTATTTATACACACTCCCTGCCCCACTGCATCTCCTGCTCTGCTGTCTGTTACACTGTTTGTGTGTGCATGTGTCTCTGGGTGTATTTGATTTGTGTGTGTGTATGTCTGTTATATTTTGTGTCTTTTTGTCTTTGTGTCTGTATGTTTTTATATGTGTCTGTTATATGTGGATCTGTAACTATGTAAGATTGTATGTGTGTGTGTGTGTACAAGAGAGAGAGTGAGTGTGTGTGCTTTCAAAGCAACGGTCTTTCAAAATTCCCAACACAAATGTGTGTGTGTGTGTGTGTGTATCTGTCTCTCATTGCTAGCATGCATAACTGCATGATGTCAAAAATGTGTAATTTTCTGAATGTATTTTCATATTTGTTTTACAGTGCGGTGCAGTGTATTAGTTTGATTGCATGGCTGAAAAAAAATGTATGTTGCTATCCTGTGTTTTTGAACAAGAAAAAAATACCAACCGTAAGCATTTCAAAGTTTAGTACTACACACCATATATATATAGGCACTGCTGTTATCAAAGGATGGATATAAAATGGATCAGGATGTGATTTATGCAGCTTTGAGGCAGTGAAATTCAGTAGCAGGGATGTACTGTCAGTCCCGGTGTCTCAATGCTGGGGTACTTGTTCTTGTGAAACCCAAGTGTAGGCCCAGGGGCTGGTGTGTACAGCTGGATTATGTACTCTGAAATGCCCATGCCTCCTGGTTTGATCATATGCATGTCTTACACAGCAGTGTATTCAGTATTCTTATTTGGAAGCTCTATTTAAAAAAACATACAAACCCAAAAGCATGCTTTTGAATATCCCTTTCTTTGATGTCAAAAACCCTAGCCAGTGGGGGAAAAAAAAGGTCTGTGCAATTTCTGACCTGGATAGATCTAAAACTGAAACGGGAGACTCCTCTAGAGCGCTCACCTTGGAAGACAAAATAATGCTACATCCGTTGGAAACTAATCAGGGAAGAGCAACCGAACGTAGAGAGACCCTGGAGGTGAGAGGGAGGCCTGTACGATTCATTGAAACAGTGTGAAAACGTACTGTGGCTGAGTGCGTCAGGATCCCATGACTGTTACGCAGCGGCAGTTTACAAGAATTAAACTGCCAGAGCAATGCTCGTTTCACCAGCCTTCCTTTTAACTTTGCTTTCGTTTAGCTAGATTTCTTTTTCTTTTTCTTTCCAGCCCTCCAGGGCAGCTGTTCTCTTTTCCATCGTTACCCTCCTCTGTCTTTCTATTCTTTCTTTCCTGCAGAGCCAGGGACTGTGCGATTGATACAATTCTTCCCCCTACTCCCCCCCCACATGCACGCACGCACGCACGCACGCACTCACCCGCGCACACACACACACACACACACGCACTCACCCGCGCGCACACACACACACACACACACACACACACACACACACACACACACAAACATTGTAAATCCCGAGACTTCCTCTCGAAAGCAAATAAATAAGTGTTTGTTTTTCTGTAAATAGTAAACAGCTGCTTTTATCACAGAGCTCCTCATAAATGCCCTGGGGGGGAGGACTGGATTAAATGAGCTGCTTTCTCATTCATATTTGCTGTTTTTGTCTTGTCTGTAAAAATAAATCATAAAAAACGCCCTGTGCGTCTTTGATTCAGCCAAAAACATGAGCAGCACAGTTCTAATTTTAGCAAAGTCTGCTCTCAATCATTGGGCAGCGTCAGGCAGTGATGAATTGCATTAGGCAGGCTAAATGTATCGGTGCGTCAGTTGATCAGTATATTGGTGTTTCAGTGTAACAGTCGGTCAGTGCATCTGTCAGTCGGGAGTTGGTGGTATTTACAGCACTCCTATTTGAAGCCTCTGGAGGAGCTGTGCTGTGCAGATGTGCCCATTGCAGCTGTGAGATGAGTGTCCAGTTGAAATCTGTTAGATTCCCCCCCTCTCCCCCCCCATTGTGTCACAGCTGTCTTGCCTGTGGTCATTAGTGCAAAAGGCGCGTCAATACTAAAGCTGAAAAAATTGATGTGAACACAATACTGGTTGGTTCTGAACTGGGTTAATGATCAGGACACAGTCAGTGCTGCACAGTCAGAAGGGCCTTGGCCACAGGTTGTAATTGTTGCCTGTTTTATTTCTCTTTTCTCTCTGCTTTTCTCCACTTTCCTGACTCTAACCCAAGTGCTTCAGTACGCTCACATGTATGAGCAATGTACGAAAATCAGACTCCGATTACACAGCTTAAGCCGTTTTAGTTTTTAGAACTCTTGTAGACCATCAGACACTAGGCACTTGATGTTTCTATATATTCATTTTTTAATGTGGGGTCGTACATGACATTAACATATTGGAAATATTTTTATCTATATGATCAGTACAACTTGGACAACATCTTGCAGCTTGTGAAACCTTAAATAGATTTAACATTTTAAATTCCGAAGTATCTCTCTTGTTTATGCTACCTTTATATCTGTCTACTAAAAAGAAGGCAGCAAACATTTCTACCTCCTTGTTTTTGGATTACATGCAGAAGCTTGCAGTTTGTCAAATCCATACATGGATCAAATGACTGTGCAATGGGCAGTGTATTTCCATTCCTGCTTTGCTGACACACAGCACTGCTAATCAATCAGCCTGAGCCAGGGCTCTCAGACACTGGAGAGGAGAGAGAGGTAGAGAGGCAGACAGTGGTAGATATAAAGGGAGAGAGGTTGAGAGGGAGATGGAGACAGAGACCCAGTATGTTTACTGCCTGCTCCGCTGGAGTGTCTCTCAAGTGGAAAATGGAGCTGGGTGTGCAGCAATCCCAGAACCCCCCTCTCCATCATGGCCCTCCTCTATCACGACTGAAAATGTCACCCCGGTTCACCTCTCGCCACGGTATCTGCAATATTGACCCATTTTCTGTGCCCCTTTTTTGGGTAAGCAATTATAATACAGATCTGCTTCCCTCATTCAACTTTTTACACATGTTCCTGGGTAATCTGCGTTGAGGCTAAATGTGTCTAAGGACAAAAGCATTTGTGGGCTCGGAGTATGCAGACTTATGTAATGTTTCTTACCGAAGAAGGGGCCTTGCAGTAATTTCATCTGTGAGCTGAAGAGAAACACCAAGCACAAAAACGTAAGATCAGACCCCTGTTTGGCAATTGTCAGAGCTGCACATTGTTTAGTTGTGCATAAAAACCTGTTCCGTGACTTTATAGGTGACTCAAAAGGCGGTGCGGATCAATCGACTGTTCAATCGCTCAGCCTTGTGCTTTATTTAATCACTTCTATAAGCCGAACGATTTCTCATGTACACACAGCAGGGCATTCACAGCAAAGCAGACCTCTTCAGACTAGTAGAGTGAGCAGGACATTCACTGGCCGTTCACTGCTGTAGTGTAGAGAGCCCAGCTGCAAATCTCAGCCCTCTTCTCCCTAGAGGGATACAGGCCCCTGGCAGTGGAATCTGATTAGTAATACCGGACTTCACATGCCCTGTCTTGCTACTGAAGTGAGTCTGATCTCCACTACAGTCGGAATGCACATTCGCTTCTGTGACAAGAAAAAAAAAAAAAAAAACTCGCCAGTGTTCAATCACAGCTGAGATCAGGGCTTAAGTTCCTGGATCAGGAGTTAAACTTCAATGTAAGCATTGTAATTGTGTATGTTAATGCGAGCACCTATATCCTAAACAATCAACTGCAAAATGTATGGTCAGTTTTATTTTATGTCTATATTGCATCTTGTATTCTTTCTAACACAGACTAAAATTGAACCAGCAGGCTTGTATAAAGTATAGGAGATCATTACGTTGAACCCCCCCTTCCTGTTCTCTCCTTTTCCCCTCTATTTCTCTTCCACTCTGTCTCCCCCAGTACCCCTCTCTCTCCCTCTCCCTCCCCTTTGGAATGTTGTTCTGTTGCAGGAAGGTGCTTGTAAATTGGCTGTGTTCCAGCATGTGCCCAGTGGCCTCTCTTATCAGGATGCGGGTGTCGATTGTTGGGCTGTCTCTCAGAGTGAGTGACGGCTCCGGGTTTGCTTGTGAAATGGCTGATTTTTGTCAATGTTTGTCTGCGAGGCCCTATCTCCAAAGCTTATATTAACTACCTTGTCACTTCACACTGCTCACACGGTCCTGCTCTCTCTCTTGCTCTACCTCTGTCCAATATGCATTCTTCACAACAGAATCCAGAACACACTAGACCCACTCTGAGGTCTGCTCGCTAATTTGCAGCTGAACAAACTGGCCTGCATTACGAGACGTTACTATTTATCTCCTTTCGGTCAACATTTTACTTTTTACATTTTATTTTTTATTTTTTAAGAGAGAAGACAGTGCTGTTGCAAAGCCAGTGGGACATTTGATACACTGAAATTCTTTGATACACCTCTTCCCTGCTCCTCATTTATTTACAATGTTTTGGAGTATTTTCCCAACTTATCGATCTAAAAAAAATTGTGTATATAAAAGGTGCAGACTAAACTATTTAGCATGTCTAATGCAAAGCTGTCTACTCCGCTTGAGCCATATAGTACAGACAGGGCTAGGCAGTGTTTGTGTATACCAAACCCATAAATACGTAATTGTATGTAAAAGTAATGTGATGTATTCTATCAATTGTAAGGCTGCTAAGAAATCTATAATAATTGCTCCAAAGGGTTTATAAAAGACCAAGCTTTGAGATTAATGCACTAGACTATTGCATTGAGAATCCATGTAGATCCCCCTTTTGAATTCAGAATTTTTCTCAACAGAAGCTGCCTATTTTACAGCTTACACCCAGTGTCTTTCTGCAACAGCTGTGGAGGTATACACTGCAATCTCAATAGTGTTTTATTATACAAATGACTCCATTCCAGAAACCAATGAAAGCATACCTGCCTTGGCAATCGCACATAGAACACAATTGTTACAGCGTCTGTCAAATGGAAACGTTGGTTAATACCAGGGTGGACCCGAGAAGAAACCCTATGAATCTGACTAAACTCGCCAAGCCCTCCCTGGCATGGGGAACCGCAATAAAGGTAACGAGATGATAAGCAAGGTAGAAAATCCAATCTGAGACAAATGAGACATGCATACTTCAATTTTAGCCATTTTTGGAAGCTAAAATTCCATGCATCGCATTTTGAAAGAATTACCATCAATTAAGAACACTGTGCTTGTTAATTCAATGCTTCAAAAGTGGAAATTGCATAAGAATGGGAGTAATTTGACGAAATTGAAGGTCTGTAAGAAATCTCAGCCCCACTCAAGTCCTGCACATAGAGAGAGAGAGAGAGAGAGAGATTTTTGATTTTTAACACCTTTATTTTACAAAAGAAAAACTAACAATACATTAAAAACAAACTAGAAACACATAAAAACATGAAAAAACTCCCGACATAAAAACCCTCAATAAAAACCACTACACACATGCTACAAATAAAAGATTCAAATGAATAAAACCAGTTGGTTTAAATGTCCGAAGTCAATGGCACAGAGGGCCGCCCTGACCCCCCACATGTGCAGAAAAGCTTCCAGGTCTCCCGTCAGGCTGTAGAAATTGTAATCCAGTCGCCCTCTGGAGCGTACGAGAGACCTGAAAAGGGAGAGTGCACACTGTTGCTGCACGCGCTAAGTCTGACTTCTCCTACTGCTCAGGATAGCTAGCTTAGCCTGCCCCACTAGAAAGTTTGCTAACTGACAAACATGTCTGTGGCACTGCTTGTACTGCACTCCCAAAATAAACACAGTGTGAGAGAAAAGGAGGCCCAGCTGCTTGAACAGTGGCTCTAATCTAGGGCAGTGGCAGAAACAGTGAAAAAGTGTCTCTCCCCGCAGTGGGGGCAGGCGTCGCTCACTCGGAGAGGGAGAGGGAGAGAGAAACCGAAACAATCAGTGGAGAATTCCCAGGGCCCTGATTTGGTCTCACTGTAATTGACAATGATCTTGAAAGATTTTACAAAGAGGTGTGTGTTAAGAAGGAGAATAATGCATCATGCTGAATTGTCACTCAAAGCCAACAGCAAACCTTGCCCTATGCATTGTTCCAGGGTCTTTGTTTCAGATATCTATTGTGTATGTGTATCTAGCATCCTCTTGATCAATAACGATCTTGTTGATACAGATGTACTGTAGGTGTTTTATTGTCCGTCTCTGCATGCGTACAGTATACACATGAAGTAAAATAGGATTTCGGCAGGAATTAAATTTAAAATGACTGTGTATTGAATTGAGGGAATTCAGCTTGCCGGAGAGGATTTGGGTTTTCACTGTTAACTGTTGTCAGCGCTTTTGCATCGATCCCAATAAAAATAAAATGGTTTTATTCTAACGCTAATTGTTACTTTTCGACAGACCTGCTGTATGATAATGATTTTTGAAAGATGTGCATTCTGTGTGCTTAACTGTCACACAAGTAATGTAAAGCAAAGACAACACTACCGCGTAAGCAAATTTATACAATGGCGTAATCTGATATTCTGCTGCAATGACCTTCATTTTGACTGTTTGCCACACTGCCTTACATTTAACCTAAAACATTTATAAAAATAAATAAAAATGTAAACATATTATGTGGGATTCCATTAGACCATGAACTGGTTTATTATGGAAATGGAGAATAAAGGGCATTTTCAGATGAGCAGTTTTGTGATGCATTTTCAAACTTAAAAAAACAACACATCTGATGCAAACGTGCTGAGTGAGCCAAGGAGGCAGAGCATTGTGGGAGCCTATTCCGGCCAGGGAAGGGTTAATGGGCCAGCCGGGGCACACTGTCGGCAGACTACTTCATACAGAGGTGCCCTTGCAAGCTTTATTAATTGTGTGGCGCTTTTCCAAACAAGTGAGACAGAGAGCGAGAGAGAGAGTAAAAAAGGACCCAGTGCTTGTGAAAATTACACTGCACTGTGGCTCTCTTTCTGTTGTGAATGTGAAAAGTAGCTTCCTGTCTTTTTTTGTCTCTCTCATCGGATCCTTTTAATTTGCTTGCCATTCACTGCTAGGATTTAGGTTTCAAAGGAGGGCAGGGGTGTGAACCACAGTGAAAAGAACTTGAGCAAGGGGAGAGCGGGATGGTGATGGGGGGGCTGGGGCCAAGGGAGTGGGGGTTGATGGGGCAGCTGTTCTGTACAATCCAGTGCTAATTGGCTTCTTGCTTCTCTCTTTTTGGCGAATATGCTGCTTTAACCTGCTCGGTGCCAGGCTGTGAGTGCAGGTGAGGTGGGCATTGGCAGCAGGATGGCCTGCAGAGTTAGGGTTTAAGAGTTTTTGTGGAGCACGAGAGCTTGCAGAAATGGCACAGGCCTGGCTTTCCACAAACTGGCCTAGCTCCTTCTGCCCTTTGACAATCTTATTCCTGGGCACAACTTTATTTGTGGTCGGCAAAGGACTAACCAGAGCACAGCCACCACTTGCAAGACTTGCCCTTGAAAATACTTAACAATTATAAAATCAGAAATTTACAACAAACAGACAATTCCTTAGCTATACCGCATGAGAAGGTGCAGCTTACAAACAAACAAAATCCTCAGCCGGTTATTGCGAAACATTTACATTTATAATGAACACTAGCATCATGATTAAAGGATGACAAGGCGATAGTGCTGTGTCTATTTACTAGTTTTATTTGCTGCCTCTTATTGACAGCCCAGATTGGACTTGCACAGAAAGCGGATGCCTCGTTGTGAACTGTATTCTCTGGTCCTGTTCTGACTTGCCCGGTTTGTATTTATTTGATTTGTCTCATATTTTTGTCCTTCCTCTCC
The DNA here is from genome assembly GCF_036373705.1 of Amia ocellicauda. NCBI lineage: Eukaryota > Metazoa > Chordata > Actinopteri > Amiiformes > Amiidae > Amia > Amia ocellicauda. The sequence goes on along the minus strand of NC_089866.1, from coordinate 29,193,315 downwards.
TATCGTTTTCTCTCTGTACACAGGCTATCATTTCACATTTTTAAATGTGTATTGTTGTTTGTTGGAATACTGCTCCTTTTCTGTGCTTTATTGTTATTTATTTGTGTATGTATTTATTTTAAATGCATTATTAATAGTATGCTTGTCTTTTATAGTTCAGAAAAACGACTTGTTTGGGGTTGAGAGAGGGACCTGCAGGGGGATTTCAATTTTGCACTTCTCGTCTAGTTTTGTAGATACGGTTGTAATGTTTCCATTTCATAATAACAATAAAATAGTGTCAGGTGGAAAATGTATTAAAATACCAGTTTTTTTTTTTTTGTTCAACTGCCTGCAGTGATGTATACATGCAGGTGAACATGTGGCTCCGAGTTCAGGAAGAGTATTAGTACGGCATCATTTTTCATTGTGAAGGCAGTGTTAGTGATGCATGCCAGCACCTTTAAACCCGCATTCCTCCTCACAGAAACCTTGCACAGCAGGCGCAGCGGGAAACAAAGACGTATTAAGCCATAAAAAATATATATTAGTTTCCAGATTTCCAAAACAAAAGTATGCATGGTTTGAAAGAGGCCTGTGATTTGTAATGCAAGGCTCAGTACTTTGCATACCTCTTTCCATCTCATACTTGATTCTGAATTCCTATTTCACTGCCTGCACCAGATCTTTAGAGCAGACTTCACAGAGTTGTTCTGAAAGTTCTTTGCAGAGATGGTGGGGGGTGGGTCACACAAAGCAATTTAATTTGTTGACTCATTCATCAGTACCATTGAGGTGCTTACAAAACCTCAGTGTTTCCAAAAGCTCTCTATTGGAACTCTGGTGTCTTTCTTCCCTATGTTGATACCTGTCTTGTTCAGCAATGGCAGTGTAAACACTCAGCGATTGTATCAAAAGTACCTCTCACTGAGATGGTACAGATCCGGATCAAATGCATTGGTAGCATTTGATCCTGGCAGTGCGGACGCTCGACCAGCTCAAGTTCCAGCATGGAAGGCAGATGGCAGACAAACACCATTCACATCAGTGGAGCAGATAAGGAAACACTCCTCAACTTTCCTTATTATACATTAAATATTGTTAAAATGAACACTAAATGGCTTATTTTACATTAGCAAACAATTACGATTTAAAGTGCTACAGTTCTGAAAAAATATGCAAGTGCGTTGGTTTAACTTGTTAGGATAATTCGTAATGAGATAAAACGTCAGTTTTCAGTTTTAAATTACTAATTTAATATATACTCATAATTATGTTTGGACATGCGTGCTAGTGCACATGCGAAGTCCCTTGGGGCTGCTGACAGTTGATCCTCATCCTAATTAAATGTACTGATGCATTTGATCCGGATCAGAAATGGCAGTGTATATTGCTCCTTACACTGTGTGGGTAGGGTTGTAATATTCAACCTAAGACCTAATTAACCTAAGCATACCTTTTAACCTAAGCTTGTGTAGCATACCTGAATATGAAATTGGAGATGGAGAGAGAGACTTTAGATAAATAAATCATAATAATCATAATTCCTACTGCAGACTGTATTGTATACATTTGTCATTTTTATGTGCTCTCTTTTGCCTCGGTTCCAAGAGTCTGTGCCATGCCGTGCCGTGCGCTTTTTGTAAAACCAGGCCATTGTAGCAAGTCCCTGTTGCGGGAGGAGCAGAGCAGTTGTGTGTTTGGTTTGTGTTTTTTTTTAATAAGAAAGACAGAAAACAACACTACAAGCGATAGAACCTGATGTGGAAAGGACTTCTGTGTCTATTTTATTCTTTATTCTTTACGTGATTGGAGACAGCATAATAAATACACATTTCTTTTAAGAGATATTAGGAATAGCTAAATGTACTGTAAGAAAACGTTTCCATGAGCAACAATAAAAATAAATATTGATTGTAATCATCATCAAGATATGTGCTAGTAGATATGTACTTTAAATGGCACAACTTGACTCTCTTAACGTATTACTCTTACTACAGATTTGTAACTGCAGATGACACTTTTTGCCATATTATTTTAATTTACTTAGAAGACGTCCTTAACCAGGGCAAGTTACAGTTGAATTTAACTAAACTGTGCTCTTTCAGTCATGGCGTTTATGGACTTATGGACACATTTATTAAACCAGTCCTTAATGTTTTAGAGGGAAACCCAGATCTGCTGCATTTGTAACTGGGCACACGTTAACTAAATTGTGTTCACCTTCATACTGATTGTCTCTGCGGGGCTGTTATACAACAGACCTGCACACCACACTGTCCAGTTGTTCATAAAATCGATTGCTACCAATCTGATTATTATCCTTCAGTTTATTTTTAACTAGTCACGGCACTGCACCACGGTGAAATCCATGTTCTGCAAGTCTTTAATACACTCAAATATTAACTGTAAGCAGTTATTGTTTCTGTACATGGATTTTGCTCCATGCTGCTAATAAAACTGTAATTTCTTTGTGATTCCACACGGCACTTTAGATTATATCTTCCGACATAATGTAGCTGATCTCTTCCCTGTCTGTCTAGTCAAGCACACATCTCCGCTTCTGAAACCAAAGTATTTCCTTAGTGGGCATGACGGATGCTTACGGCCATGTCTGGCAGCTGATAGATAACCGTCCACAAAACCGCCCAGGCGGCTTAAGCCAGTGGAAACACCAGTTTAAATGTCTGGTGCTAGACGTGTTCTTCAGTGGAAACTGGGCATTTGTAATTCAGATTTTGGAAGAAGAATGTTTATGTACTGGATTTGGTGTTGATCACAACAATGGGAATGAAAGCATTCAGAGGAGAAGGGGGGAGCCTGCCGGGCTGCGGTGGTCTGTCCCTGACTGTACTTGGCTGGGTGTTCCCCTCTTGGAACTCAGACCCTGGAAAGTCTCTGACTTTCACCCTGACTGACCCATCTCTCACGCAGCGGTGGCTTGGCTGACATTTCCCCTGGATTAGACCAACACGGAGAGTTCAATGAAATCGCCAGTGTCTTAAAAGCTGCCCTGATTTCTTTAAGTCCTCCTTCTCGCTTCTCAATAGGCAATTTAAAGAAATTTTAAAAGAAAAATCAGACTTGATTTGACTTTTTCTATATTACAGTGACTGGCGTGCATTATCCATAAAGTTCCCATGGGAACCGATTCTTAATCGTAGAAGTTGTGGTGATACAAAGCTTTTCTGGTGCTCATATCAGCACCACTTAGGGATTCTTGGATCATTCTGGGAGCCCAACCCTCTACCTCTACCCCTCACCTAACCAGCCAGATTGTCCGATGTTCCTGCCAGGGCTTAAACTGTGAGGAATTCTTTCCACCCTGAAATCCTGTTAACGGGATTGGGATAGGAGCAGGACTGTGTGAGTGTGTTTGTGTGTGTGAGTGAGTGTGTGGAGGAGAAGGGAGGTGGCTGGTGGGTTATTCCCCCCACCCCAGCCTCCTCCTAAAAAGAAAGTAAACTCCCAATTTTATTTCCCTCCCCCCCCCTTTTTATATGTCTGTATTTCCCTCCACCCTATAATTCCCAGAGTCAGAGGAAGGAGACAGTTGCTGATGCTGGGTCCAGTGGCATTCTTGCAGCGCTTTCATTAGGCGCCTGTTTGTCATGTTATTGCTGCGCTAATAGGATTAGGCTTCTCGCCACTCAGTCAGAACACAGTCGGCCTTCTCCGGGAAGCTCCCCATTCATTTAAATGGTATTACATCGTCTCCATGTTCCCACTACCTCTGGTCATTGGGGCTTTCCGTTGCTTCGTTCATTGTCTTTCCATTTTCCAGATGCGGATTATCTGGCTTTATGAAAGGCCAAGCGCTCTCTGCTGTGGGCTAATGAAATTCCCCAAATCCTGACCCATGCCCACTCAGAAGGGGAGGATGGGGATGGGGGCCCACAGCTGGAGGTGGTCCTGATTTTTCTGGGAGCCAGCAGTTTCTATGGAATAAATGTCCCAAGGGCAGTTAATCTGGGTTAGTTCTCAAACAACCTGATTGGTTGTTTTAACAGCGCAGAAGAAAATAAAAAGGGTTTGCAAAATAGAGGAGCCCCTTACACCCACCTTGCTTGTTTCGATCATGGATGTCCATAAGCTCCTTCCTGTAGGATCCCAAGGAATCAGCTTCAACATTGTTACTGGGTGAGTTTGCTTCTGGACACCCACTTCCTTTGGTGTAATTCAGTGTCTTCAATCAAGGCAAAAGCTGGCGATATTTACATTGAGGATCACTGTGTAGAGTAAGGTACCTGGTGAACTGCAGACCGAGAAGGAGAGCAATGAAGGTATGTGGGATGGCAGGGCAGAAGACAGGTCTACTCTACTATTGTGTGACTCATTGGGTTTCATGGCCAGGTTTTGGAGAGCTACATGGTGGTTGGTTTTATTCCAGTTCTCCATTACCTCACTCATTGCTTTAATAGTGCAGATCGCCTCGATCTTTAGATTGAAATTCCAGTGATTAAACATACTTGCAGTATGTACAGGACCAGTCTGGCCAGCCTAAAAGCCTTCACTTGGAGAATCTGTTTTTGGACCTCTCTGTGGTATCACACAATTGTACTCAACGTGTGGCCGGTGACTGGGTCAGCTGGGGTTCTTTTTGTGCTGTCATCGCCTTGGTTTGGGAGGGATAGAATGCTTTATGAAGGTAAGACAGTGTAAAGGCCAGGGAAGTTATTCCACCTCACACTTCACACCACATCTCCCTGCGACTGCGGGCAGTTTGGCTTCTCTTTGATGTTCCTCTCAAAAACAAAGGAGAGAGATTAAATGAAAATGCTATTGAATCCTGTTCCCCCCCACCTGTACTGCCGTTCTCTCAGGGGATCTTTCTATAAACCTTTGGCAGATTTCCAGTCTTGCTTCTTATGAAAAGGAAGTCATATAACTATCAATTTGTATTATAGCACATTATGGGAGCTCCTAAATGAGGAAGAAAAGATCACTCAGCTCTTTGAAGATTTCCATCACCCCCACACCTTTTTAGTTTTAGAAGAACTCGGAAGGCCCAGAGACCTTTGCGCTCAACTTGTTCAGTAAACTTTCTAAAAAGGTGCAGAATATCAGTGAGGAAAAAGGCTGTTGGTTTCATATAGGGCTTTTTAAAATATTTTATATATATATATATATATTGCATTAATTTGTCCACTCTGCTATTAAGAAGTTCTTCAAATTAATAGGGCTGTCATCCCTCCCCCCACATATGCCTTATAAGAAATGCATACAAAAATAAAGACTATTGCAAAAGTTCGTACAACATATTTTTTTTATTTAATAGAGGAAGGTCTATAGAGTTAGTGCCTTAGAAACCTTTTCTTTCCTGCTTTTCAATCAGGATCTGGTCTTAGAAGAGGCATGATCATACCCAAATCTTCCTTTTCAAATTGAGCTTTTCAATTTTTTTTTTGGTGGTTGTTGAACATCTCCCCTCTCTACTGGCTTGTGTGAGCAGGGAGCCGAGACAACACCCACAGGTCTTCTAAAAATGCAAAATCAGACCATCTACTTCTTTTCACAATATTGCCTAGACCAATTCAAGAATTAACCTACCTGTGAATGACTTTTTTTCTTTTCTTCTTCATTTATTAGTTCTAGGGACCATGTAGTGGTCCGATCAAATATGAGTATTTAATTATGAATAAAATAACTGATCGAATGTCTGGATTACCATTAAAATATTCGCTAATTTCAAAAACAAAATCTAGAAAAGATTGTGTGGATTTTTTTAACAGAGAAGGAAATTCAATTCAACATCCATTGTATCTACCAATGCCATCACACAGATGATTGATAGCTATTGGCTGATGGAGTACCTCTCTGACTGTATAGGGTCTATCAGTTTTTTTTATTTTTTAGGGAGCTTCATTTGCCGTACCCTACTGGTGCTTGTAATATAACTGCACTTGTGAGATGTAAATATATTATAATTATTGTAAGTCTACAAAGGTGTCAATCATTACGTGAATGCTGAAATCCTCACAGAAAAGATTGCCAGGAAATGTTATACAAATAATAAAAAGCTCTGTACAATGCAAACTCTCCAGCTTAAGGCCTGCATATTGCAATTCCACAACTTTGTGTAGTAGTATAAAACTTAATCTGCTAATGTTGAAAGGTGATAATGTTGTGAAAAGGGAAGATAATTAGTCTTTTACTGTTTTTTGATGCACACACTTCCATATGCTGTTCAGTTTTAAAGGTGTTTTTCAAGTCCTGGTATGAGTTTGGCTTTCTGCCTGAATTATAGTGTTTTGTGGAATTCACCTTGTTATTCAATGTGAATGTATTTGAGGGTCAATGACGTGATGCATGCATTTTGGTGTCCCAAGCATATTACAAATATTACATGTATTTGTTATTAAAACTGTATAATATGTCTCAACACTCCTCTCTTTATTCACTGATAGGAGTATTTTTCATGAGTATTTACAATTTTAGGAGCTATTAATCTCCAATCATCCAAAATGTCATACCGGATAACTGTCCACACCTAAAATGAAAATTCAAAAATGTTACAAAAACTATAAAACCTTAGATCTCACAGTTGGGCATACTTTTGTGAGTGTTTGCATTAATGTATAAAAATATTGCAAAGACTCTTAATTTCATTTTATTTTTACATGAAAAAAACTTTTGTCCCCATATTGGGATTTCTTCCAATGTCATTCCGGACAACAGACATTCAGGAGCATTTTTACATCAGAATGCATTTTGCTAGCCATGTGACAGGACATTACATCATTCAGAAGATTATGAAGGACCCCCAGTCTGTGCAGAAAGTTTAGTAAGTCTCTCCTAAAATGTTGATAATTTTACCTTTTCGATCACTGGTGCACTAGGATTCATAATTCAAACTGGTCAAACTGGACAACACTTAAAAAGCATTTATAATATTGTTTTGTAAAAGATGACATTGAATAGTTGTAGGTCAAATTAATACATTTTTCTAAATGGTTAAGTAATTGCCTGATTCATAAGTTAAAATTTGTATTTTGTCATACCGGAAAACAATAACTTTCTGTTATCCAACAATTTCACTCGTTATCTGGAGTGACTTGCTTATACTTTTATTGTTTTTAGGAGTATTTTTAAGTGTGTAGGAATCACATTGACATATTCATATTGTTTTAATAATACAATAACATAACATTATTTATATAGTTTTATTGCAAGTTGTATCTCTGTGGATGTCCTTAAATAACAAACGGGATGGCAACATGGTCATTATTGTTTTATTTTTATGTATGTTTATGCCATGAAGCCATTTGGAATTTCTATTCTATTTTAAAGATAATTTTGTAAAAATCCAAATAACTTTACAGTTATTTATTGTAAAGGGGTTAAACAATGTTTTACCATAAACAATTAATGAACATGCACCTGTGGAATGGTCTTTAAGAAACTAACAGATTACAGACGGTAGGCAGTTAAGGTCACAGTTATTAAAACTTAGGACACTAAAGAGACCTGTCTACTGACTCACCAAAAGAAGAAAACACCAAAAAAAGATGCCCAGGGTCCCTGCTCATCTGCATGAATGTGCCTTAGGCATGCTGCAGGGAGGCATGAGGACTGCAGATGTGGCCAGGGCACTAAATTGCAATGTCTGTACTATGAGACGCCTAAGACAGCGCTACAGGGAGACGGGAAGAACAGCTGATCGTCCTCGCAGTGGCGGGACAGGTACAGGATGGCAATAACAACTGCCCGAGAAACACAATCACACAATCCCTCCATCAGTGCTCAGACTGGCCGCAATACTCTGAGAGAGGCTGGACTGAGGGCTTGTAGGCCTGTTGTAAGGCAGGTCTTTACCAGACATCACTGGCAACAACGTTGTCTATGGGCACAAACCCACCTTCGCTGGACGTGATTTCCTGCGAGACAGGAATGTCAGTGTTCTGCCATGGCCAGCGAAGAGCCCCGATCTCAATGCTATTGAGCACGTCTGGGACCTGTTGGATCGGAGGGTGAGGGCTAGGGCCATTCCCCACAGAAATGTCCGGGAACTTGCAAGTGCCTTGGTGGAAGAGTGGGGTAACATCTCACAGCAAGAACTGTCAAATCTGGTGCAGTACATGAGGAGGAGATGCACTGCAGTACTTAATGCAGCTGGTGGTCACACTAGATACTGACTGTTACTTTTGATTTTGACCCCCCCTTTGTTCAGGGACACATTATTCCATTTCTGTTAGTCACATGTCTTAGTTGTTGAAATTTTTATCTTCATACAAATATTTACGCATGTTAAGTTTGCTGAAAATAAAAGCAGTTGAAATTGAGAGGACGTTTATTAACCACTCTATGCTGCAAAAAACTAAAGTCTAATAATTTGCAAATCTATCATTGTTATCTGGTATGACATTTTAATACTAGAAATCATGATTTATAATAAAAAAGTATAAATTATTATTTTCAGAAATAAAACTTTTTGAAATATAAGCATAACATTCTAATGAAGGTAGAAAGAGCTTTAATTTGTATTTTTTTTTAACCATTTTAAACTCCTTATTCGTCACTGAGCCTTGAATATTCAAAATAGTGAGGCATTGAATTATTAGAAATTCCCACCCCTAGGAACTTGATATCTCCAGTAATGAAAGGTCATGTGTGTTTTTGTGTGACAGAGATGGTTAAGCTGTCAGTGCAGTCAGTACTATGATATGTTATCATTAAGTACTGAGGCTAAGAACACAGCCTACTGAAATGTCTGTGGGTCCTTATCTCCCTTTCTCCCTAAACCTCCCTCTTACCTCATCTCTTTCTCTCCTACGTCCTTTTTAATATGTACGATATTTTTACCATCATGTGCAATTGAATCCAACGTATTTTGGCTATACAGTATCAGATTTATTTTTGCAGAAGTTTTTAAAACTTTGTAAAAGTTGTTGTCAATGAGCTTTCAGCATCTTTTCTACTGCAGTCCTGTAGTCATTCTAACACTTTGGGAAATGAAATACTGCTGCTGCTGCTGCTGTTTTTTGTTTTTTAATAACTGAATTTCACACTTTAATTTGATTGAACTAAACCTCTTTCTCTCTACCCTCTCTCTCTCAGCACGTTTGGGGAGTTGAAGACAGTGCGCCTTCCCAAGAAAGTGAGCGGCACAGGGGCACACAGAGGCTTTGGCTTTGTGGACTTCCTCACTAAACAGGATGCCAAGGTGAGAGGCAGCTGCCTGCCCACCTGTTCATCCGTCCATCTGCCTCTCTAACATTCAAATGAAAATAAAGTGTTCTATTGGCAGCACAAAATTTATCGTATATACCACACGAAGTTTACTAGTTTCTTGGAAGCGGACACATGACTTATGTACACAAAGACATAGTATAATAATGTTCACGTATCTTTTATTTAGTGTGGTATTTCACAGTGAAGTCACTGTGCTTCGGGGTCCCATCAGGCTAATCCTAGTCTCTCTACTCCCTGAGTCTCACTTTGCTGGACACGCTTCAGTTGTTGAAAGGAAATCTTAATGTATGTCTTCACTAACACATTCACTGACATACACTTCTTTTGGGTTGAAATAGATTCAAAACTAGACGTAAGTGTTTATACCAAACAATGAACTGAGCAATATACACTCACCTAAAGGATTATTAGGAACACCATACTAATACTGTGTTTGACCCCCTTTCGCCTTCAGAACTGCCTTAATTCTACGTGGCATTGATTCAACAAGGTGCTGAAAGCATTCTTTAGAAATGTTGGCCCATATTGATAGGATAGCATCTTGCAGTTGATGGACATTTGTGGGATGCACATCCAGGGCACGAAGCTCCCGTTCCACCACATCCCAAAGATGCTCTATTGGGTTGAGATCTGGTGACTGTGGGGGCCAGTTTAGTACAGTGAACTCATTGTCATGTTCAAGAAACCAATTTGAAATGATTCGAACTTTGTGACATGGTGCATTATCCTGCTGGAAGTAGCCATCAGAGGATGGGTACATGGTGGTCATAAAGGGATGGACATGGTCAGAAACAATGCTCAGGTAGGCTGTGGCATTTAAACGATGCCCAATTGGCACTAAGGGGCCTAAAGTGTGCCAAGAAAACATCCCCCACACCATTACACCACCACCACCAGCCTGCACAGTGGTAACAAGGCATGATGGATCCATGTTCTCATTCTGTTTACGCCAAATTCGGACTCTACCATCTGAATGTCTCAACAGAAATCGAGACTCATCAGACCAGGCAACATTTTTCCAGTCTTCAACTGTCCAATTTTGGTGAGCTTGTGCAAATTGTAGCCTCTTTTTCCTATTTGTAGTGGAGATGAGTGGTACCCGGTGGGGTCTTCTGCTGTTGTAGCCCATCCGCCTCAAGGTTGTACGTGTTGTGGCTTCACAAATGCTTTGCTGCATACCTCGGTTGTAACGAGTGGTTATTTCAGTCAAAGTTGCTCTTCTATCAGCTTGAATCAGTCGGCCCATTCTCCTCTGACCTCTAGCATCAACAAGGCATTTTCGCCCACAGGACCGCCGCATACTGGATGTTTTTCTCTTTTCACACCATTCTTTGTAAACCCTAGAAATGGTTGTGCGTGAAAATCCCAGTAACTGAGCAGATTGTGAAATACTCAGACCGGCCCGTCTGGCACCAACAACCATGCCACGCTCAAAATTGCTTAAATCACCTTTCTTTCCCATTCAGACATTCAGTTTGGAGTTCAGGAGATTGTCTTGACCAGGACCACACCCCTAAATGCATTGAAGCAACAGCAATGTGATTGGTTGGTTAGATAATTGCATTAATGAGAAATTGAACAGGTGTTCCTAATAATCCTTTAGGTGAGTGTATTTCTGATCACTTGGAACATGTTGCCAGTAAACTACTTATTTTTGATATACAACCCTATTTTTTCCCACTTAAGAAATAACTGACTGTGGTCCAGATCTGGAATATCGTGTAAGAGAGCCATCAAAAGGGATTATATTAACCAATGCTTTAGAAATGAACTCATACAGAGTTTTAATTACTGTGGAATCATCACTTTCAATTGCAGGATGTACTGGCATGTCCTTACTGCTCAAGGGGTTTGAAAATGCAGAATTGGCTTCTGAATTGATATCTCAGAAGGGAGCAAGGAGGGGGTTGGGGGGTTGAGGTGGCGGAGACAGTCAGTGTGACACAGTGGTCTGAAGCCCCATGTGGAAGGATAGGTCCAGATGGACTTACACCACACTGAATCAATTTTCTTACCATTCCCCCCCCCCAGATGCGCTCTTTTAGCAGCATGATTTATGGAGATAGAACCTGAGGAGCTGCACAATTCTGACTGGAAGGTCAGGACCATTCTGGGGAGACGGCTCGTCTTTGTTGCAGAATACTACACAGTCTGCTCTTAATATTTGGGTAGATTTTTGAAGTGCTTGTGTTTTAGATAGCATCTGTACTTCCTCAGGGGGAAATACTGAAGTGTCTAGCAGAACTGGCACTCATGCTTTAATATGTGCAGTGCATTTTGAGCCTGGGTCTATTTGGGTCTCTGTCTTGCCCACCCCTTCTTCCCTCTTCCTTTCTCTTTTTCCTTCTCTCAGGCTCTGCCTGCTCTCTGGGCCTCGGCAGGTTGATTGTGACAAAATGTAGTGAAGACTTCCTGCTCTCCATTCATGTTCCTCAATAAGAGCCCTCATTAAGTCTTCCCCATTAAAGCATCACACTTTCCAGCATCCAATATTGTCCGCCTGTAGCACTCATCTGCGGTCTTCCTTTTTGATACTTTTTTTTTTTTTTTTATACCCAGACAATCCAAGGCACTCTGAGCCCTGCAGGAAGTGTGACTCTCATTATCTCGCAATTTTGTCCCTTAAACCTCCAATGACTTCATTCTTAAACCCCCGGTTCCGCACTATAATTCCTGAAAAGATAATGTCGCCAGCTTAAATTTGATTCCGAATCCTGAAGAAAGTGACCATACGCTGGTCTGAGCATTGTGAAAATTACCTTTTATTGCAGGCTGCGACATTTCAGAAAGTAAGCAATTTATATTTGACCAGTATGAGGTACTATTCAGTAATAGGCATTTGGCTATAATTCCTTCCCTTATCCACAATTTGGTCTTTTTAGCGATTTAACCTCTGATCAATCCGTTGGTCAGTTTATTATTTGATGTTCTTGATGAGTTTCGCAACCCAGCCCAGCACTACAACTCTTCTTGAGGCATGCAACGCACACTGTTGAAGACATCCTTTCGTTTTCACAGTTGAAACTCAGAAGGCCACTGTTATGCCAGTCCCTGGATCTGATGCTGCTGTGAAAGCGTACAACCTGAACCCGCAAGCCCCTAAGAATAAGAACCCTGGCTACTAAAGTGGTAAATTGAGGACTGCCAAGTATTAATCTTATCCTGGGGACTCTTAACCAAAGAAAAGCCATTATAGGACACCAGTTTGTACCCAGCAGGTTTTAGGATGAATCCTGCATTCCGGGCAGAGCTCTCCAACTGTGTTTTTAATCCCAGAAGGGGGCTGGGTGTTGGCAGTATGTTTGCCTGATGTATGATTGTTGCATTGTGGGAATGCCACCCCCAGCCAACTGGCCCTTCTTGAGTAAAAACATCAACCTTGGTTTCAGGTATCCCCCCCGGCAAAGGAGCTCCATGCATTTGCATTCGGAACGCACTGCTTCAACCTTCACTCATTCTCCTGTATTTGCGGTTCCCGCAACCACTCTGCATACAAGCCAGTCAGTTTTGTCAGTCCTGGCCCGTCACTCGCTAAGCTGCGATCGATCAAAGGCACATCGATGTACAGTAGCACAGAAGATAAACACACTGCTTTTCCGAATAAACAACTAACTACGTTATTGTTTAGTTTTCAATCTGCACAAGCTGGCGACAGCTGCTTGTGATCGCCACATTCACACCCCTGTCACCCTCCCCCCCCGCCCACCCCCATTAGCATGGTGCAGTGTCAGGTTAAATAAACAGCCAGCAGTTTAAATGTGTAATTGCTGTTTTCTCTGATAACCTGACACCTCTGCCAGGCTCACTAAATAGGCGCCCGCTCCTAATTGGTCGCACTGCTTGTTTAAAAGGCCGCTCTGCTGTGCTGCTGTGCCAGTGCTGTGGTGGGGCACTAGGGCGGATTGCAGAATATTCCAGCCCTATAATAACAAATAATTGTGCAGATTATTGATCACCAAACAGATCCTGTTTTACACTTCTGCTCGGGTGGTCTTTATGGGCATGTACTGCCTCTTTGCCCCCTTCCTCCCCTCCAGCTGGGACTGTAGCTCTTCACACACTCTTCCTCTCCCTCTTCTGTTTTCCACATCGCTTCCTCTGGGGACACCTAAATATATAGTTTCCCAGCTTGGAAGGACAGTTAACCTCCGCGGTACCATTATCTGTCATCCCTTGACCACTTAATTGTGCTAATAATCCGAATATGAAGTCAAATCACCTTTTCTTTCCAGGTCTTAATTAGCTAGTAATTGAAAGGGACGCATTTAAAAAAAAAAAAAAAAAAATGCAGCAGAAATCTGGCCCTCAGAGACTGGAGGTGTCCATTCCTGCTAAATGTACTTAACAGTTTAGACGAAAGGAATGTGTCTTCAGAACAAACCAAAAAAGTGGCACAATTTTGATTTCATGGGTTTTTATATTTACATATTTATCTGTTTTTTGTCTGAAGTTGTCCTATACTCCTTTATCTCTTGTTCTGTCCCTCCCTGCCTGTATGGAAATGAATAGAGTAACAGTCCATAGGTTACACACAGTCTTAATGGTGTTCAATCCACTAAAACCAGCAGAGTTTAGGCTAGGCCGAATCAATCCTCATCAAACTCTGAAAAGACTCTTGAATCATTATTGTTGAATTAACAATATTGATTAAACCACCATTTCCATTGCAGGGTGTGCATACTTTCGACTACAACCGTCTATTTATGGACAGGTTTGCTTTTGAGTTTTAAGATTGTAATGATCCCCCTGTACCCCTTCATTCTCTCCCTCTCTGTCCCTTATTCTATGCTCACAGAATGCCTTCAATGCCCTCTGCCACAGTACCCACTTGTATGGGCGCAGGCTGGTGCTGGAGTGGGCCGACTCGGAGGAGACTGTGGAGGACCTGCGCCGGAAGACCGCCCAGCACTTCCACGGTGGGCCCCTCTCCTTCCCCTGTCCTCACCGCCTTTCTCCTCACTCAAGGACCGTTATCCTCATTAAAATGCATTGCAAAACTCCATCCTTCTTATTATCCATCCAAACCTTCTTTTTGAATCACCGTGAAATGGTTTAAACTCTTTAGTGTTTTGTCTGTGTGGATGTGTGCTTTTTATTTTTGTGTTTAATAGTAAGCACTGTGCCCCAGACTCCAGTGGCCGAATCCCTTTTGTGTACTCTTGTTAAACCCTTTATTACAGCGATGCACAAATACCGGTCTTGGTCCAGCAGGATTTATCTTAATCAAAGCCATCTTAAAAACTGGAGAGGCATTTTATTAGTCCAAATAAACCTCTAATGACTTAAAATAGGCAGAAAAGAGCTTGGGTGGAAGGAAAACATGAAGACACTGTAGGTCCAGTACAGTACAGGCGATTCTAGGGTATCTGGGGGAAATAATTCCTGACGCTAACTGTATTTTCTCCCGTGAGAGCAGGGGGGGGTGTGCGGCAGAGTTTTCTCCCGTGAGAGCAGGGGGGGGTGTGCGGCAGAGTTTTCTCCCGTGAGAGGGGGGGGGGGGGCGGCGGCGGTGCGGCAGAGTTTTTCCAATTTGGGGTACCCCCAGCCCTGGGGCCCAGGCAATTGCCTGGGATGCCTACCCCCTTGCGACGCCCCTGAGTACAGTGTATTGTTCAACATCCCCTACAGCCCAGCAGTCCCAGGTACTCAGTGGGCACAGTATGGGCAGTATGTAGCGTGGGCGCGGTGCCCAGGTTGTAAGCTCTGCTGGGGGTTGTGCTGTGTCATTGTCAGGAGGATGATGGGATGGCTGGGGGTGGGGGGGGGAGGGGTGTCTGTCAGCACAAACCTCGATCGATCAGCTGTGTACATGTTTGTTTTGTAGATCATTACGCGGTGTAGAACGCACTTCTCAATCAATCCCTCCTGATCTGTGTGTTCCCTCTTCAGCACTTCCTTAGCTTAGAGCAGGGAGATCAATGGGTCAGGGCACAGCCTGTAGTGACTGGGCCTGATCCCAAATGCAAGCACATGGCCAACTGTGGAATCGGGTCTTTATTTTGACCATTGTGGCATATCCGTACAGCATCCAGACTGGAATGGCCGTATCTGTAGTCATCCCTGCAGTCACCAGGTGGCAGACCCATGGTGGCTGATGTTACACGTACTCACCCACTGTTTAGCGAAGTGTGCTTATGTTTGCTCGTACCTCTCCTAAAAATGAATGATTGCGGATGAGTCTATAGAGCTCATCTTGCTTTATGGTTGCTACTAGATCATTGAAGGATCACAGGAAAACTGCTGCAGTTTCCTGCTTCCCCCTGGTTACCTGAAAATCATTAGGTGCACTGGCATTTCTAATCTGAATCAAACATTGAAAAACATTTGCGAAACAATTATGCAAGTGCGTTGGTTTAACTTGATAGAATAATTCGTGATAAAACGACATATAGCACTGTGTTCTATAGGACTAATTTAATATACGCATACAATTAAGTTTGGACTTGCGTGCTAGTGTGCATGTGAAGCCCCCTGGGACTGCTGACAGTTTGATCCTGATCAAATGTCAGTGTTGTCGCAACACCACTGATCCTGATCAGATGTACCGATGCATTTTATCCAGATCAGAAGTGTGAAAGCGCCTATTGTGGAGAAAGACTGTACTCTCCGTCTCTACTGCTCAAGCTCCCACACATGGGTTAAGCCCTGAGGTCCAGACAGAATTGCGTCCAAATCTGGGCATGACCGACTGGGTCCGCAGTGTTCCCCAAGGGGCGGCACGCAATTTGGCCGAGCATTTGTCAAGTGTGGGTAGGCCCCTTCGGCCAGGGTTTCCTCCACTGGCAGCTTCACGTGAACTCCCCAGTGTAATCAGGGAGAGCTGCCTCATTCCTGCCTGCAATGCTACAGCTGCTGTTTTTTACTTGGAGCTCACAGTATGAAAAGCAGCAAAAGGCCTGGCTGCACACATTTAGGACAAACTGGTATTAACTGCCTGCAGTGCTGAATGAAAGCATATGAAAAGAAAAAAAAGTAATTGCTGGTTTGAAATGTCTTTATAATATAAAAAATCCCAAAGCACCCAGATATGGCAAGTAAGGCACAGCAGCCCTCTTAAAAGTGCGGTGAAGCCCAGACTGCCTTTATCTCACACTCAGGCTTTAGGACTTATCTAGCATATTCTAATTGATCTCTCTCGTTGTTTTTCTATTCCCTGTTTTAAAAATAGATAAATAAATAATGAAACTGTGTTTGGTTCATAAAAGGATTGCTTTGCAGGCCTGTAGCCATTGTTTTGTAAAGTTAATCAATGGAGATTCTTTTGGTCCATTTTTGTCATTTTGTTTTCACTTTCTTTCACTCCTCTTTAATATGTGGGCTCAGTTCTAATCGTTTTGTTTGCTGCTTTTGGTTTGGAGTCATGCCAGCGCTCCCAGCAGAAGAGCCAGTGTGTCAAAAGGCGGGTGCGCAGTGTAGGTTGCAGGAACAGGAGGCATGCTTTGGGTTATTACTCTGCCTCTCTGCCAGGCCACAGTGTGTGCCAGTATAAGCTGTACCCTGTAGGAGACCTGATTTTTATTAATCCGGCCACTGGACCCAGTCGGTCAATAACTCCCTATAGAAATTAACTGAAACTTTGCATTCTGCCAAGGGGTTTTATCTGTGTTTAGAGTGCGGAGTGGTGATTTCCTTTTTGAATTTTGGTTCTGTGTTGGATGTTTTTTTATTTATTTTTTTATGGTTCCATTTACTGTTCCTGTTTTAGGAGCTCTTCTCAATCATGAATATCCCTTAAAAGGACAAGTAAAATGGTATCATTCAAATTAAATTAAAAAAAAAAAAAAAACATACCAACTGGTACATGTTCTGTTTGTTAATAAGAATAACAGAACTAATCTGAAGAACAGTACTGCCCTGCAGAAAATAGACATTACATTAATCCCTGCTGAAGCTTTTGAGTAATGTTAATTTTCATAAAAAGTTAATTGAAGATAGAACATGTCGTACAAGTGTTTATTTCCTGAATAAGAACTGGAAAACCAAATATGCATTTTTGATACATATTTAAAGATATGAGCAACATTTTTTGTAACACATCAAACTTCAGGGATATCAATCTGTCCAGTTAGGAAGCCTAAGCGATTGTGAATCAATGTCACCTGTTTTGGTGCAAATGAAAGTGACAACACGTGCACTGGAGAGGCAACAGCAAGACAACCCCCAAAAAGGGAATGGTTTTGGCCATAGACAATTGCTCTCTCCTTATCTTTCCTTACTGATTCTTCTCTAGTTTTGCGTTTTGTTAGTGCACTTTTTGTAAGTCAGTATTGGTTGCATGAGGCGGTACCTGCAGCCCATTCAGGTTGCACAGGTAGTCCAGCTCCTCCAGGATGGCACATCCATACGTGCTTTCACAAGAAGGTTTACTGTGTCTCCCAGTACAGTCTCAAGAGCATGGACGAGATACCAAGAGACGGGCCATTACACGAGGAGAGCTGGACAGGGCCGTAGAAGGGCATCAACCCAGCAGCAGGACCGGTATCTGGTCCTTTGTGCAAGGAGGAGCAGGAGGAGCACTGCCAAAGCCCTACAAAATGACCTCCAGCGGGCTACTGGTGTGCATGTTTCTGACCAAACTGTCAGAAACCGACTCCATGAGGGTGGCATGAGGGCCCGACGTCCTCTAGTGAGACCTGTGCTCACAGCCCAGTACCGTGCAGCTTGATTGGCATTCGCCAGAGAACACCAGAATTGGCCCGTCCGCCATTGGCGCCCCGTTCTCTTCACAGATGAGAGCAGGTTCACACTGAGCACATGTGACAGACGTGAAAGAGTCTGGAGATGCTGTGGTGAACGTTATGCTGCTTGAAACGTCATCCAGCATGAACGGTTTGGCGGTGGTTCAGTGATGGTCTGGGGAGGCATATCCTTGGAGTGTCGCACAGACCTCCACATGCTAGCCAACGGTACCCTGACTACTGTTAGGTACCGGGATCCTCAGACCCATTGTCAGACCTTACGCTGGTGCAGTGGGCCCTGGGTTTTTCCTGGTGCAGGACAATGCCCGGCCTCATGTGGTGTGTAGGCAGTTCCTGGATGACGAAGGTACTTATGCCATTGACTGGCCCTCATGTTCCCCAGACCTGAATCCAATTGAGAACCTTTGGGACATTATGTATCGGTGCATCTGACGCCACCAAGTAGCGCCACAGACTGTCCAGGAGCTCACTGATGCCCTGATCCAGGTCTGGGAGAAGATACCCCAGGACACCATCTGCCGTCTCATCAGGAGCATGCCCAGACGTTGTTGGGAGTGCATACAGGCACGTGGGGGCCGTGCACACTACTGAGTTACATTATGAGTTGCCGTGATGAATTTCATGCAAGTTGCAACAGCCTGTGATTTCAATTGTTTACTTTAATTTTCGTTGTGAGTTTGAATTCAGCTCTCAATCGGTTGGTGATTTTGGTTTCCATTGACCGTTTGTTCCATACGTTGTTTTGCTCTCAACGAATTACACAATGTACAGTAAAGATTTTGATCTTTAATATATTTCGTTCATCAAGATCCGATGTGTGATTTAAGTGTTCCATTAATTTTTTTGAGCAGTGTAGTTCAGATAGTTGGCAAGGAAGCTGGTTTCAATCGCACTACAGAATTTCATTAAAATGTATATTCCTTATTTAATAGAGTTCAGAACATATTCACTCCATTTGTTACTTTTTTTACCTCTCTCTTAGTTTTTTGTAGAACTGACACGGCACTGACAGACCATTTTTGTCTTCAATGTTAGCAATAACTCGTTACTGTAGGGACATGTAGAGCTTGAGGACACAGTCCTGAATTCAAAGAGCTTTTGACCCCCCAAAAAAAAGGAATGCACGATTTGAACTTTTAATGTTTAAAGATATCAAGTATCAAGCATTTTTATATTTGCTGTTTACCTTCGTTTTC
Source organism: Amia ocellicauda (assembly GCF_036373705.1). Classification (NCBI taxonomy): domain Eukaryota; kingdom Metazoa; phylum Chordata; class Actinopteri; order Amiiformes; family Amiidae; genus Amia; species Amia ocellicauda. The sequence goes on along the minus strand of NC_089866.1, from coordinate 29,174,249 downwards.
CTGTAAACACACCAGGGTTTTCTTCAGAATTGTCTTGGTGTGTTTCGTTGCTTTTAGCTCTATTGGAGTGATGTTTTTTACTTTACACTTTTAGTTGCTTCATTATTTGTGTTGTTATTTTTCCATTCCTTTTCACTCCCTTTCACCCTGCCCCCAATTGTATTTATCCTACTGACATTTTAGTGCTATAAAACACTCACTTTTAATAAGGAAATTGTTCTCCTGAAACCAGTACTTTCAATTAATCAAGTTTTTGTTTCTCTGAATTTAGTGTAATTTCTAAAACTACCATATAATCACATTATTGTAAATAATGCAGATACATCTTGTAACCAGTCTTTCCATTATACATTACAAGAGGAGAAATTCAACTGCCAATCTTTGCATATAGAAGTTTTAAAGAATTTAGATTGTGTAGCTGGTCAGCAGTGCATATTAGGCATATGACGCCATTGAACATGCCCCCATCACATCTGGCTCAACAGCAGCTTCTAAATCCTGGGTCTCCATCCCTGGTCCTGAAGAGCAGCAGGGACTTCTGGTTTTCAATCCAGGCAAGCTCTGAAGTGCACGATCTAACCAATTATTGATTTAAACAATGAGCATCAACATGACCATTAACCATCAACCGAGGATGCCTACCACACCTGTAGAACTGGGGCCCTCCAGGGCACAGTGCTAAATTCATCACACACTATATCAGCGTGATCCATGTGGTAGTATTAATGACCTACAAAATAGACGATTAAGATAATGTTGGGGCGGGCGGGCATCTTCAATAATCCTAGCAAATCTGTATTTCTTTTCCATTACCGTCATTTACGTGTGTATGTCTCTCTCTCTCTCTGTCTGTACTCCCCCCCTCCCTCTCTCCCTCCTGCTATTGTTGCTCTTAATGATGACAGAGATTCAGGGTTCATGCTTAGCTGCCTGTCGCTCTATTTCGAGATGCTTGCCTATTACCTCTGTGCAAATCCAATTTCCCTGGCCTATTGTGCTGTCTGTGTGCCTATTCATTACCCACCCAGCAAATGAGATCGGGGTGTAGGGGTGGGGTGTGTGTGTTGTGGGGGGGAGAATGCAATGAAGGAAAAAAAAATCAAACCTAATTATTGTTTATTGATTTCCTGTACCTCCCTCCTTTATTAATTTCTGTTTTGACCCTGTTCACCTTTCAAATATACACTTTTTTTGTCTCTTTCTCCATCGTTTGTGTTGTATTGCAGTAAGAGTCCATGCTGTAAGAACAAATTGTGTGTTATTCCCTATACAGTGGTTGGTATATGTGATTGGCTGTCTGTTTTTCCAGGTATCTCTGCAGCATGTCTGACTGTTTTCAGTGCATGTCTTAAACTCCCCCCATTTATACATTTTCAGCTGTGTTTGGATTCCTGTTTCTAAATCTGTCAGTGTCTGGTTTTCTTAGCAGGGAAGCACAGTCAGGTTCCCATTTCACAGCAGTGTGATCATTTAAGGATTTTTACAAACTGCTCGAGTGATAAAGAAAAAAAGATTTCAGCTTGACATTTCTTACGCACCTTCATACCTGAACATAATCTGTAATGGGTCAAAGTGCTCAGAGCTGGGTACTCTGATCTGTTTCCCTGGTGTGGGTGTGTGCATGAGTCCTCCTACGCCACACAGATCCCAATCGCTCTTAAGTCTGGCAGTGCATCATAGTGAGTGATGTCTAGTAGCGATAGAGGACTCCGGCACTGAGATGAGATGTGTCTAGATTAAACCCAGTCTGATCAGAGTCTCTGCAGAACTCGTTCACACCAGCAAACTTCAGCAGCAAAGTGTCAGAAAAAGCACTTCCCTATCTTTCTGTCTCCTGCCTCCATGTTGCAGTCTGGGTGTTCATGAGTGTGTAAGAGGCACATCACACAGTGCACCAAATATATACTAATTATGTGAATGTCAGGTAATTACTGTCAAGACTAGGTCGTGTGACCTGTGGTCAAGGTGGTTGGAATAAAGGCAGTTCAGAAAGATGGGGGTGGAAATTGCATCTTATTGTATTGAGAACAGCTCCATATAGGTTGGTCAAACAATCAGAACAAACATAATAATAATAATAATAATAATGTAGTGGAAAATAAAATTATATATATTGTATACATTTCTACAAAGTCAAAGTTGGGATATTTAGTAATTCTGTTTCAATATCCAAACAAAATTTCCCAAAGTGAATAGGAGAAGAAAGAACAGAAGAAACAAATTGAATCTCCTGGTTTAAAAACCTTTACGGAGAAGTTTCAGCAAAAGTTAAAATGTAATTATTGCTTTAGACAGCTCAGAAACAGTCACAAACTTCCTTATTGTAGCCATAGCTTTGCCATAGACTGCTACCACTAATCCCTGCCGCTAGGCATACACCATTCATAGGTGAACAGTATTATTTAAAAGAAAAAAGAAACACATTTTCAGGCTAGAGAAACAATTACTCGACTAAAAATAAACCCTTTACATATGGAAACTTCGTAGGGAAATGTAATGGTAAAAGGAGACTCCTTGATATCTAAATAAAGTACAAAATAAATAATTACCAGATTGTTGCCTTTTTTGCCTTCGTATTCATGAAACACATCACAATTACTCCATATCACTTAATTTAACATATATATATATATATATATATGTGTGTGTGTGTGTGTATATATATATACACTTAATATATAAAGATCATGAAGATTTCATAATTGCTTTGTTGGGAATTACAAAAACTAAAGGGAGTGTGGTTGCTGTCAGGATCTAGTAGCAGAGTAGTAGTAGTTTTTTGTTTCTCTGTTGTGAAAACGAGGTCTTGTCAGTCAGTCATTCAGCGTGGGTGATGCAGATTGCTGTGACAGTGGTTAATATAGCTGCCCCTGTTTTGTTTGCTGCTGCTGCTGTTGTTGTGGTTGTTGTGGTTTTTCCCAGGCTGCAGTGATTTTCTTGAAGGTTATTTAGCACAGATACTTGGAATGCGTCATTTGGTTCAAAATGCAATGAAACGGTAAACCTTGCGCGTTACTCTTGACAACCTCGAAATGACTTTGGCAGCTGGAGGAATCTGCCAGTAAATTGATGGAATCCAAAAACAAAGAGGGGACAGAAGTGGCATCTTACAAACCACCTCAGTCTTGGAAATGGAACTGTGCAGCGGACTGTGATGTGTAACTTGATTTCCTCTGCATGGACGAGAAATGGTTCTGGCCACAGGTGTGAACAAATTAACACACAACATTCTGTTAAATCGCCCCCTTCGTCGTTGTACCTTTGTCAATTTTCATAATAACATAGTAAGACAGTAGAAATATTGTTGTATATTGAATCCATCAAACCATTAAAATGCACGCAGGTCACAAACCATAACTAGAATTCTCAGTCCGATTCATAATAAATATATAACGCATTTTGTAAGCAGTGACTTTCTAACTGTGCAAAAACAGTTATAATAAAAATAGTAAAGCAAATGTGTAAAAATGCACACGTTCTTAAATTGCAGTGCCAGCTTTAAGGGCCCTGCTAGAGAAAATGTTTTTCAGAGTCTTGGATTCTGGAATTTCCTTTCATAGTTTAGGGGATGACAGCCCTTCGTCCTGTTTTCTCTTTAGCTTTTTTGGAAATAACCCATCCTGTAAATACATAACTGCAGAATCAGTAACCTTAGAGATTAGTGAGAGCATGCAACCAGTAATTGCCTTCAATAAGCAGGTGCAAGTTCATTTCAGGCCATGCACTGTAGGTTAAGATAAAGTTCATAGATAGAATTAGGTATTTAATAGGTAAGCAATGCAAGGAGGTTGGCACAGTCAGTGTTACTGTGGACTCTGACTGTTTCAGAAGCACAGTTCTACAAAAAGTTTCATTTTGTAAATATAATCATTGTATGTTATATATAGGGTCCTGCATCAGCAACTGCTATGCCCTGTCACTGCAGCCACTCCAATTATAGTAATCACATTTGCAATTAAGAAATCAACACATTACACTTTGACTAATTAGAAAACTAAAAACAAATTATGACGAGGATATATGGTAACTGAATAAACTGATGCGTTAATAGAAACATCAAGAGACCTAAACATGGAGTCAAAGACATTGCCCTCAAAAATCATTATATTGAGTTAGAGCACGCAAAAGTATCCACCTGGTGTTCTGTACACCAATGGGTAGAATTCATTTTGCACAACTTGCAATTTACCTTTGGACCACACTCAAAAAGTCAACTGATTTAGAGACTGATTTATTTATCATCAGAAAATGAAAGGCTAAGATGAACAGCTATGAGATTTTCCAGTAAAAAACTAAGAAATGTAGGTTTTGATTAGACATAGGTATTTGTTTGTGCTAATTGATAATGCCAAACAATGTGCATTTCTGAACAAATGTGTACTAAACATGTAATAAATGCAGGGAATGTCTAAGACAAATTGTTGATTTGCACAAGAGGAATAAACTGTGTAAAAACCTTCCATGATGTTTTTGAAAAACAGACCAATTAAATCAATGCAAAAAGAAAACACATTGTATTCAAACAGCTCATAACTTGCTGATGTCATATTCAACCCACAACAAGTGTCTTGATGTTGAAAAAACATTCTTCTTATAGCCAAGTTTTTGCAGAACAGTGTCAATCTATGAAAGAAGGCAGGGTTAACCAACTGAGGATGCTTAAATTTAATGGCAAAATTGAATGCATGGAAGATTTTCAATTAAGCAACTGTAAGTGACACTTAATGTGCTGCTTGTGAACAACCTTGTGTTTTTATGATGTTATCTTTGTAATATATATGTTACAGCATTTATGTGTTGATTTCAGTGTTTTATATAAACTGTTCTGGGTATCAGTGCTTTAAAAAATGTATTTTGTTGACCAGTTGTGTTCCTAGTATTAAACTGAACAATTTAAATGATGTATTTAAACATTCTAATAATACTTCTTAATAAAAATGTCTTAATCAAAAGTAGTTTAATTAAGCAGACTAGAGGAAGAAGGAAGTGCAGCCTAAACAATTTGATCATGTAAAATGCAGGGCCTTAATTATTTAATGTATTGTATATAGATTTTCCTAGTTGGAGTCATTTAAATCACAGATGTATAGTTTTCTGTACTGGGGGTAGTTCAGAATAATAGCATAGATGTGGAGATGGTTGGGTGTTCCTCTGGTGAATGTAGTGCTGACCCCAGCCCTGCTGTGTGTGTGCTTTCCCCTGTGCTTTGCAGACACCCCCAAGAAGAAGAAGCAGTCAGAGGTGATGGAGAGCATTGTGGAGCAAATGGAGACTGGAGGGCAAGAGGACTAGAGGACCAAGCCTCTGCGAAGAGCTGCTCAGCAGGTAGCGCTCTCTCCCTCTGTGACTGCTCTACCCATCCCTTCTTTCCACTGTGAAAGAGTAGTTTCCCATCTTGTGACTGTGTACCTGCTCTGTGCATTGATCTGTGTCCATACAGGCCCTCACAGGCAAAGCTGAAATCGATCTTGTCAATGAAGAAGCAGATTCAGCCGCTGATTTGAGATGGTCAAGCCAATGCCTGAGAATGGAAAGCTCCAGAGAAAGCTGGTTGAGAGATTCCAACAAATGGAGTTTTCTCAGAAGCTCTTGTGTGTGGTTGCAGTCAAACGAATATGCAGACTTGTCAATAACACTTCCCTCAAAGTTCTGTTAATTAATTTCACTGTGCATCGATTACTGCATCGTTTACACTTAATTTGATGGATCAGGATGCATAATTATAGTTCAAATGATTGTTGATTATTCCTTCAGTGAATAATTATAGTATCAAGGCCATTGTGAATTCCACAAACTGGATTTTTATTTATTTATATATTCATAAAAAATAAAATAAATAAAATCTAAGCTTCAAGTGAACTTCATTGGTTTCAGACTCATTCAACTAAAAGTCATGTTTCCGAAAATAAATAAATAAATAAAACAATTAAGTGAATTCATCACACTCCCATCATTTGATGAGCTGCTAATTAAGGTTATTTTTAATAGCAGGCACTACAATACTTTTTTGATTATGGAGTGAGATTTGAAGGTCTTCAGAATGCAGGTTTATTAAAAATTTACTTGAAATTTAGACAAATCATTGACTCTGCGGAACAAAACAAAATATATATTTAAAACAAGCTGGCTTTGATCCGTTTTACTGCCTAAAATCATGAGAATTGTGTGGGCAATCTTAATTGCATTTAATTATGGAGAGAAAAAACAAACTTTAAAAGATAGTTCTTCACATAACTGCATGAAAGCTTTTGAGCAGATTTTGAGCAATATTGGGTTGTGTAATGTGGAACCCTCTCTTCTCTCTGGCTTTTAATTCTATTTTGTTGCGTTCTTCTGAAGAGATTCTTTTCATGTGTGTGTGTGTTGTGTGTGAATGAATCCTCTCCAAATAAATGGCTTTCCAACATTGCTTCCCTTGAGCTTTACAGCCTCCAGCTTGTGCAAATGAGTGCAGTGTGAACGGTTCCTTTAATTCAAGGCTAGATTTCTCACACTGCTGGCAAGTGAGAGCACAGATGTACCTCTGATATCCTTTTTTTTTCATACATGAGAATGATACTTCTAGAAGCTCCCACAACAAACAAGGTTAATAAGAGCAACAGAGCCACTGTGTTAACATACTTCACACCAAAGTCTTGGTCACCACTGTTAGTCTGCTTTCATCCTATTAAACACTTATTGTATTGTTCTTTTTTTCCACCCATTGACACCTCTCATGCATCCATCATTCTGGCAGGTGTTGTTGTCAACCCTCCTGATCTTTGCAAACCTTTATGTTGTTTCATGTAATTAGTGGACTTATTTTCATAGTGCTATTATCTTTTGTAATGTTGTGAATGTGTAGCACATTGCATCTTAGTATTTGATGAAACATGTAGGTTGCTCTGCATAAAGGGCATCTTCTGAATGATTTATTAATAATACAAAGAGGAATTGATGTCCCTGACACATATTACTACTGTATTATTGTTGTGAAATATAGTGTATTGCCTTCTCTTTAATTTGTCTGCACCTAAATTAATTGTCATTGTGGAGCTTCATCGAACACATCCCACTAATGTTCCCTCCTTGCCAATTTTTTTCTTTTTCGTTTGTTATTTATTGCTGTTATTGTCACGGACAGTTATTTGCATTGTGCTCACTGTGCTCTGCTTGTGATGTATACCAGAGTGCTCTACAGGTAAAACAATGCCAGTCAATACAAATCTGATGGAGTTCTTCTTGGCAGTATTATGATGAGATTATATATAATGTATGTGGGGGGTAGTGCCCACACTACTGGGCTCTGAATGGCACGGCTCAGGAAACAAAGGACTGTTATTTTTAGTGCACGGTGGTGATGTATTGTTATTCACAGTGCATTGTGCTCAAAATAAAGACAAAAACACACATCGTTGAGCCGACCTAAATCCCTCCCTAAACATATAATTAATCACAAGCACAAAAATAAGTAGCATATAATCAAAGTCCAAAATCATGCCTTTCCACACCCCAGAACTCAAGCGCTGCCTATTTTATTGAGGAGGGTAGCCAGTCCTGACAATTTCTGTCTGTAGTATTTGGCCTTTGTTTTGTTGATTTTAAAAAAAAATACGGTTTAAGTTAATTTCATTGGTAGAGCTTAATGTATTAGAAATTAGATGTGCACATGATCATGAAATGAATACCAAAGAACACTCTTTAATAAGTTCTAAAGAAATAAAGATAAAATATAGCAAAATGGCAAATAGAGACGAATACAGAACACCTAACAGATATTGAGACTGATAGTACAGGTTAAACTGATACACACACCAACATGTCAATAGGTCTGTCTGATTAAACAATATTGAAATATATTGCTATATGTATGTGTTTGTGTGTATCCATATACATATGCATCCTTGCTATATGTATATGGAAACATCTTGGGAAGGCCATCAGCCAGCAGTAGATCAATATATTCTAATGGTGATAAATACATATATTCACATACATTCATTATCAAACAAAGCAACAAATATTACATTCAGTTAATACATTTCCCGTAATGTCAGGCATTATTCATGAAAAATGTATTGAGTTTTCGAGAAACATGCTGGTTGAATATTCAAACACTCCTCGACTCTTCCTGAGTGTGCCGTACTGGGCTGACAGTGTAGTGATGTTAGAATATCCACTGAACAGCTCGGCAGCCCCGCCATCCACTACCATCCCACTCGCAATGAATGCCCCCCTTTCTGAAATGAGTCACACCACTGTAACTGTATGTGGCTCCCTCTTACCATGCGTTTACAGCCACTGGGGGAAATGGCCTTCAAACAATCTGAGCTGTAGAAATCTGCGGCCTCAGACCACAGCCAGGGGACGAGGAGCTGCAGACCTGTGCATGTGTTCACTGAGCCCCTCTCATTGTGTTTGGCAGGTCAGGCCAGACTGTGCTGGAGAATCCTGCAGAACCATTAACCCCCCACAGCAACACACAGCCATCCAGGAGAGCTCCGCTGCAGCCCCCCCATATCCCCTCCACGGACTGTAACGAGCCTGCCCCTGGACCAAGGAGCTGCTGACTGGTTGGCCAGGGGGCGGAGGGAGATGCTGCAGTCATGGGAGCAGCATATGGGCTGCAGAGTGAGAGGGGAGAAACAGACCCCCTCTGATCCAACCTGCTGATAAACCCAATAATCCACCATGCTCCACCCACACTGCGTTGGGACTGGACCCTCTGCAGTTTTAAGTGTAAATCCATCTGTTTTTTTTTTTGTCTATGAATAAAAAAATAAACATATTTAAGAACCGTCTCCAAAATCACCGTGTTTCCCCCCCCCCCCCCCCCCCATCACTTTACAGATGCTGATTTCAAGTTTATTTATTGATTTGATTTGATTTGATTTCTGTTTTAAGTTAGAAGCACTGTTCTGGTACATGACCACAAGATGACTCGGTACCTACAGAGAGTGAAAGTGAAAGCAGAGTTCATTTTCATACTTATTTTATCCTCCGAAGGAAAACCTTTTGCTGTGCGATTACAACAGAGCAAGAATTTCTCTCTGGGCCTGATTTTCCAATGTTGGTAAGGGATTTACTAATGAGTAAAACCAGTATGTATGTTTATTAGAGCTACTGTGACTTCCACACCATATTCTCATAATAGTGTCAAAATGTCAAAAAATTATCTTTCAGTAATTCATAAAACTCTATAGAATCTGTTACCTCCCCAATTTTGGGCCCAGTTTCTCTTTAGCATGTGCTAGGAATAAGTACTGAATCTGAACACAAATGATTCAGAAACACTGCACAATAAAGTGCCTGCATTTGTGTTCACACCTGCCCAAAATCTCTGAAAGCTTGAGTCAGACTTTAAATGTCTTTTGATGTTTTATTTGTCTCAATTTTAATATCCATGCACATATCTCTATATGTCTATCCTGTATTTGTATATGAAACATGCGCCTGTTGTTTGTGTGACGTGGGGGGGGTTAAGGAAATATGTCCTAACAAAGGCAGGACTAACAAAGTGGGCGGCCTTGAGAAGGGATCTCGTGAGCTACATTAACTTAGTAGTGAAGCTGAGAGCCTGTGGGTGGTGCTGTGCTGTGAATTGAAAGAATGCAACGCTTTCAAAAACAAACAATAAACGAAACGCAGGGCTATGTGGAGATATTCCGGCTTCATGTGCTTTTTTGTGTTTTATTCCTGAACAAATGCATATATCTAAAAGAACTAGACCAGAACAGAACCTGGCTGGCTGCAGGTTTCATAGTGCAGCTGCTGGAAAATACAAAAGCTACTATCGCCTTAGCTAATCCGCCGGGGAGATGGATCTGACCGAGGCTGCTCGCCCCTACATTTGTTGCTGCTCGGCTGTATTTAAAAAAACTCAAAGCTGTTGGATTGTATTCTCTGGTGTGGTTTCATTAAGAGTAGATGAAGGGTATACAGTACACTACTTTCTTTTTGGTGTGTGTTTTGTTTGGTTTCATTAGCAGCTAAGAGACACTGCAATTCCTCATTTCCACCTTCATGCAGGTGGTTTGAACAGGTTCTGATGGGGGACAACAACTAGACCTTATTACCAAAAGTGCAGACAAAAAAACTAAGTACAAAGAGATGTAAAATGTAGCATATGCAATTTTTTTATGAGCTCGTTTCCTCCTTTTGTTGGTTGTGTTCCTTTTCATAGAGGGCACCATTTAGCAGCTTCACAGTCACTGTCCGGTTTTGGAGTGCCAGCTCTAGGTCAACACCACAAAACGGAGGAAGAGAGGAGAGAGGAGCAGAGTCATATCAGATTCGGGAGAAGAAACCTGCTAACAGAGTGGAGGGGGTGCTCATATGAGCCTCTGTCCACACAAGTAATAGAAGCAAGTTTGTAGGCCATTGCAGGAGAAAACCCATGAGTGTTTCTACAAAGATGTCTGCTATTGCAAAACACTGCATTGGGTGTTTTTGCACCTTGTTGCTTGATCTGAGATTTCGGGCGGTGATCTGTCGCTGTGAGACAAACAGACAGCAGGGTGTGAGACGGGATGGGGGGGCCGTGGCTGGGTGTCTGGTGTATGTGTCACTGCAGAGCTGCGCAAGGCTGTTTACACAACATGATTGGGGCTTGTTTTTCATTTGCTGTGCCCGTGTTTATGTTTGTGTGTGGGTATTGGGCTTGGGGATGGGGGGAAACAGATGCACTCTTACCAGGGCTGTGAATTCTGCATTCTCTAGTGAGGGCTGCATACACATGAGCAGAAGTCAGATTGCTTACACAAGAGTACTTGCTTTGTCCCCTAACACAGTTGATCCCAACCCTGCTGCTGGGGGACTACCTGTTTTTGACTTATTTTGCCCATTAGCCAGCAACTTACCTGAAAGATCCCCACCTGTTTAAGAGCTGAAAGCAACTGACAGGATTCATTAAGGTGGGGCTGCTCTTCCAGGCCAGGGTTTGGAACCACTCTCCTGACTGGAATCCAGTGCTGTGAGGATCAGGGACTCCTGCTTTATTCACCCTGGAGGAGGGAGGGAGGGAGGGAGAGAGAGAGAGAGAGAGAGAGAGAGAGAGAGAGAGAGAGAGAGAGAGAGAGAGAGAGAGAGAGAGAGAGAGAGAGAGAGAGAGAGAGAGAGAGAGAGAGAGAGAGAGAGAGAGAGAGAGAGAGAGAGAGAGAGAGAGTATGTGTGTTAGATTTAATTTAACTTGAGTGTTGTGGAGAGTATGCCTATTGTTGTGTCTAATATCAATTATATGCAATGCTGATTGGGTAATAATCGTGGATTCTGATAGATCTTGGATATCAAATGTATAGAGGTTTGCAGAAACTGTATACAGACGTGCACAAATGTGTTGGTACCCCTCCACAAAAAACGAAGAATACACAATTTCCTCTGAAATAACTAGAAACTGACAAAAGTAATTGGCATCCACCATAGTTTATTCCATATTTAATAGAAATCAGACTTTGCTTTTGATTTAGTTTTTCAACATAATATTGTAAATAATAAAACAAATGCAATAATTAATCTCTTTTCACAGCTTATTTGCTTTATTCTATGACATACCAAAGGCATGCAAGTATACATGATGCAATAGCTTTTAATTGAATCACTTTTCAGGAGGAATGAAGCATTATTTCAATGAGCTGTAAGGGTACCAACAAAGTTGAGCACGTCTGTATATAAGATTTTTTTTAATGATTTTTTTAATGTATTTTTTTGTTAAGATTTTTTTTAGGTTTCCAGATAAGGAGATACAGCAGTAAGGGAGAATTCACTCATGCATGACAAGAATAGCAATCGTACGGCGAGGAGCAGAAAAGGCAATGACTGTAAGACACTTGAAGTTCGAGGGAGTAATGTTGTCTTTGAGGTCAACGAAATGGACTGCTTTTTGGGAGGTCAAAGCAGCTCCAGTCCAGCTCCAGTCCAGTCCAGTCTTTGCCATGGACAAGTACAGAACTGTCTTTCAGTAACTCTGAGGCTGGGAGTTATAAAAACAAACAAAATCTGCTCAATTATAAAGTGTCAATTAAGTCTTTTCTACTCTCCATACTCCACTAAGATACTTCCCTTTGTCTTGGGCATGATGGACAGCGATTGACAGTAATGGGCGATGGTTATCAGTTTAGTGACGTGACTGATAGCAGTTGGATGCTAATCCAGTGATGTCAAGGCAGTGTTTACTGGGTCAGCCGAGTCCAACAGTCACATGCTCCAGCTGCAGTGTTAGTAAACGAGAGAATGACCTGCAATGTGTGTGGAAGGACATCAGGGAAATCTGAATGGCATGCTTGGTGAGAGATGGCACTATGTACAGGAATATAAATGCAGCTTCATTTCTGTGTGTTTTTTTTTCTCCCATGTTAATGATTACCCCAGGTCTGTTGCTGAATTTAATGCATAGCCTGCATATGGTTCAGAGGGTATATTGTATTCGTTCTCACTTCTCACTCTCTCTCTCTCCCTCTGCTTTTCCTTCAGTTCCCTTCCTTCCACCCTCCCTGCTCGGTGCTCTTTCTTTTCCTCTCTCTCTCTCTGCCACTCTTCGACACTTTCCTCAGCCTGCTTCTCCCTCCCTGCTACCACACTCTCTTGAACTTCTTTTCCCTCCTCCCCTTCCCCTCTCTCTCTATCTCCCTCCCTCCCCTAGCTCTTTCCACCTCCCCCCTTCCCCACTTGCCTTCCCTTGCTCTTTCTCTCTGCCTCCTTCCATCTCTCTCTCTCTCTCTCTCCCTATCTCCATCTCAAACAGCGCCCCCCCCCACCCCCCCCACTCTCTCCCAGGCGCTCTCTTGGCAGTGCTGTGATTGACACTTACAAATTACCCAGCCGTGAAGGCAGCCTGTGTGACCCCTCTCTCGTCTCTGCAGCGCCCCCGCGCCCGCGCCGTTTTGTCATCTAATTACTGCAAATCCCTGGCCTGCTCCCCACTGCTGAATTTATAATGTGCCCGAAAAAAAACCCAGAGCTGCTGCCTCCCTCCCTCCCTCTCCTGTCTCTCATTCTCTCACTCTGCACCTTCATCTCCATTATTCTTTTTTTACTGTCTTTTTCAACCTTTTTCATTTCTTCTTCACTAGAACCCTCCCCCTTCTTCCTGAGGCCGACCTCTATTCCCCTGCCGTTAGTGTCTCTCTTGTCTGTCTGTGTGTCTGTCTGTGTGTCTGTCTGTCTGTCTGTCTGTTTTTCCATCTGTGTCTTCATCTGTTTTTCTCTGGGCCGCTCGAGGTATCCTTGTGCGCAGTGTTGCTGGTTTATCCACACATTCTCTGTGTTTGTATGTGTTTGTGTGCATGTGGGCTGCGTTGAAGGTTTTTTGTATTAATGTGCATCTGGTGTATGTGTTTATGTTCATGGGTGTGTGGTGTTTTTTTGTGTGTACACTGGCTCTGTGTGTTTCTTTCGGCCTGCTGCTCTGTGTTGACGTCTCTCGCTGTCTGTCATGTTGCCTGGGTACTTGCGTTTTCTCACTGTCTCATAATTCTTGCGTATTCAGCTCCGAACACCTCAGCATTGTAATGAGTCCAGACCATGTTCACCCCCCACCCCCCCCCTTGTTTTCCCTGTTGTCTTGCCGGCATGTTGCTGCTGGAGGGGCTGGGCTTGGCACGGCAGGTGGCTAGTCTGGTGTGAAAACTTGTGTACGCCAGTCGCACCTCGCTGGTGAGATTCTTGCTGCCTCTGTGCTGAGCGGCCCACGTCGGCAGGCAAATAAACACACCGCTGCACTGTACCACAATTCTCCACTTCAATGTCCCTCTCTAATCCATCTGACAGGTGATGCTTTGGAAGTTTTTTTATTGTTATCCATGACTCCCTTTTCTAGTGCAAAATCAGTCTGGGCCAAAACTGGTGGAGGGGGTAGAAGTACACTGGGCAATCCTCAGTTCTCCACTGCAGTTCTGGAGATCCTGCAGGTTGAGATTCTTCTTGAGTTTCAGCTGCAGCACAACCTCTTCTCTCCTGAATAGTTATGTGCGGTGATCCAGGTTCAGGATCTGGACATTCCAAATTGAGTACAAAAGAGGAGAGAGAAACTAAGATTGTACTTCTATTTATATCTGAAACAGAGAAATAAAAACATCATCAAGTGTAATTCTCGCCAGTGTCAAAATGAAGGTGTTTTTGTAATTCACTTGGCCTTAAAGGACCAAATGCAGAGGTTAAGGTTAAGAGCTTATTAACAAAGGGTTCCCACTTCATGTCCTGGCTTTGTCATCGACTCACTATGCGTCCCCCTTAGTGAGTAACTGCTATTTCAGATTAAATTTAAAACAAGGTCTGTGACTAGAAGCAGCAGTACAGTTAGTGATGTCAAAGTTCACCCCCTAGTTACTGACAGTCTCTGTAAATGACTAATTATGATGTAAAAGCAATTCCAGCTGAGTTTTTTAATTTAATTTTATTTTAAAGGTGCTACCAACTTGTAAAGCAACAAAATCCAAAGCAAATATTAAAACCTCCCAGGGGATGTACAGTGAGGGAAAAAAGTATTTGATCCCCTGCTGATTTTGTACGTTTGCCCACTGACAAAGAAATTATCAGTCTATAATTTTAATGGTAGGTGTATTTTAACAGTGAGAGACAGAATAACAACAACAAAATACAGAAAAACGCATTTCAAAAAAGTTATAAATTGATTTGCATGTTAATGAGTGAAATAAGTATTTGACCCCTTCGACTTAGTACTTGGTGGCAAAACCCTTGTTGGCAATCACAGAGGTCAGACGTTTCTTGTAGCTGTCCACCAGGTTTGCACACATCTCAGGAGGGATTTTGTCCCACTCCTCTTTGCAGATCCTCTCCAAGTCATTAAGGTTTCGAGGCTGACGTTTGGCAACTCGAACCTTCAGCTCCCTCCACAGATTAAGGTCTGGACCTTAATGTGCTTCTTCTTGAGCCACTCCTTTGTTGCTTTGGCTGTGTGTTTTGGGTCATTGTCATGCTGGAATACCCATCCACGACCCATTTTCAATGCCCTGGCTGAGGGAAGGAGGTTCTCACCCAAGATTTGACGGTACATGGCCCCGTCCATCGTCCCTTTGATGCAGTGCAGTTGTCCTGTCCCCTTAGCAGAAAAACACCCCCAAAGCATAATGTTTCCACCTCCATGTTTGACGGTGGGGATGGTGTTCTTGGGGTCATAAGCAGCATTCCTCCTCCTCCAAACACGGCGAGTTGAGTTGATGCCAAAGAGCTCTATTTTGGTCTCATCTGACCACAACACTTTCACCCAGTTCTCCTCTGAATCATTCAGATGTTCATTGGCAAACTTCAGACGGGCCTGTGCATGTGCTTTCTTGAGCAGGGGGACCTTGCGGGTGCTGCAGGAATTCAGTCCTTCACGGCATAGTCTGTTACCAATTGTTTTCTTGGTTCTCATGATCATTGAAACTCCACGAGGTGAGATCTTGCATGGAGCCCCATACTGAGGGACACTGACAGACAATGCCAGCATTTTTACGGCAACAGGTCTGTGTGAATGGAGCAGGAAAACGAATGCCGGCGTATGATGCATCACATCCTTGCAATGTCGACATAACCAGTGCGTAACCAATCAGAATAGGGGTGCACAAATGGTGGAGGTTGAAAGTAATGTAGACACAGCAATTCTGAGTGTTATTGATGAACCAACAGGTTGGTAACGTATGTAAGGCTAAGTATTGTTACACATAGGTCAGAAGTTATATACCAATAAATCATACAAAATATAATATCTCTATAACTAGGTAAATGTTTTAGACTGCATTACAGTGACACTGATGGTAGTTTGTTTCAAGGTATTTAATTTGATTTGAATGCAGTCAAACTTAAAAAACTGCACACCCAGACTGAGATATAGATATGCACACAATGTAATGTCATGCTTTTTTTCTCATTTATTTTAGTTGATTTATCTTTGCTGCAGTGTGTCAAGACCCCACACAATGCCTCTAATTACACAACCATGACCTGAGAGCCGAGTCTCGTACTGGCTTCACTGGTTCAAATAATCTGTGATTGCTGGGTCCAGTGACCACACCGCAAAAACACACAACCGTACAACCTGATGACCTGGGCATAGCATGAAAACGCACCCTATATTGACGTATCGTTTGTGTTTCCATCCTGACTATTTGTTCTTGGTAGTTAGTCCGAACCGAACCGGTGCCCTGGTTAGAACCAATAGCCCAGTAAACACAATGGAAGGAAACTGGCAAATTGGGGAAATGATTGAACTTGTACAAACATGCCCAGAATATGGGTCTGTGTCTGCTCTCCCGACTCCACAGTCTTCTGGAGCGTCTCGTTGCCATGGCTACAGCACTAATGCCTGCATTCTGTTTTATGTGTGAAAGGGTACACGCCTGCAATTTTCCATCTTTCAAAGCCAGTGTGAATGGGGCAAACGTTGTCTTCATTTTGCTGGCATTTCAGAGTGAATGGGGCTATATTCTTCAATGAGGCAGACAAGTAAACATTAACCGTTCATAACTGAAAGTAAAATGTGCTGACTCAAATCCCATAGAAAAACAATAAAGACAAGCAGATTCTATAGCAATAACAAGCGCTTGACCTCCACTTAAAAAAATTAAAATAAAATAAAAAAATTAAGAGAGTTACTTTGTGTTTCTATTGAGTTTGTATTGTTGGTGTGTCAGCGATGGAGATAATTGCTGTATTGCAGAGTTTCCAATAAGCTGTGCAGACAGTAAGTGGGAGCCACTTTTAGCTGAAGCCAAACTGTTGTATACAGCATAGAAGCTTCCTGATGTGGAGTCAAACATCACACAAACAGCAGCAGCTGTAAGACTTTCATAATCGGAAATATGAAACATCTGGAATTCATTGCTGAGGGACTACTTTAGCTGCTGTTGATGTCTCGGTCACCTTAATATCCAAGCCATTCTGATGAAATACTCCCTGGATTCAGCCAGTCTTACTTCTTGGGTTTGAAATAGCCTGAATCGGGAGAGATTTGGACTACATTTATAAAACTTTTCCCATGATGTTAAATTAACACCTGTTATTCCTACTGAGGACAAAAAAAATAACAAAGATGTTAGAAATCTAGTTTAAATTAACAGAAGTCAATAAAAAAATACTTATTTTCTATCATTGGCATTTTTTTCTTTCTTTCTGTATTTTAGTAAAATTATGGAAAATGTAAACATAATGCTTAAGTTTTATGAATATGGGTCTTTTACTCTGTCAGAGTGATATATTTCGGTAGTATTTTATAGCAGTGTAGATTGTGTAGTCTGCAATGTATAGCAGTGTAAATCGGTAAATCTGGCACCCAAACCCCATAGCTATTGTGTGAAAGGAAGGGCCTATAGCGTTACAGAGGCTGGTCTCCTTGCTCATGGTGGATCCCAGCTTAAGAGAGTTTAGAGTCTCACAGGGTCTCCATTAGAGCCCCTGTAGTGTAGTGTTTGAGTAACAGTCAGTTTTAGCTAAGTACACCCCCCACCCCTGCCCCAATTGAGTAAGTGTATGGGACAGTTCTTGTGAGGCAGATTGGAATGGGCATTGCACATGGTGGAGAGACAGAGTGAGACCCAGTGCCTGCAATGAAAGACAGAAGAAAGAATTAGATTTAGAAAGAAAAAATAAAAGTCATTTTGAAGCCATCAGCTGGGATTCCCTGACTAGCAGCTGTGGAAGCGAAGCAGCTGGGGACTGCGGCAAGCGAGGTGGCGCTGTGACGGGGGCTGCTGGAGCGCTGATCAACTTCACTCCATAGCTAGAAATCGGCAGAGCTTGTCTTGCTGACGGCGAGGAATTGACGGCTGTGTGTGTGTGTGTGTGCGTGTGTGTGTGTGTGTTTGTATGAGGGGAGGGTTGGGGACCAGGGAGACCGTTCTCACCTGTCAGCAAGCTCTGGGAGGGGGTGGTGCTGTCACACACAGCACTTCAGATACTGCTCCTGCATAGTAATGGAGCTCCCTTTTAAACAGCACTCCTTTCTCTTGTCAATTTCAAGCTAAAGGCACCTGTTTTAAAGTCAGGGATGCTCTGTACCCTATTCACCTCTGTACAAACCGGTAGCTTTCATGACATAGTAGCTATTTGTATTTATTGTGTCTCTAAAAAATGTACACGTGACTTACAGGACCAATAAATATATTTCTGGATATAGCACCTGCAAATCCACCAGTGCAGAAGCAGTACAATGGTGCAGTGGGCAATAGCATAAAGCTAATCCAAATGTTTAACATGTACATACATCTACAGGACCTTTCCAGTATTTATTGACATTTATTTAAGACTATAATGTTTTTTTTCCTACATAATATGCATATTAGTATGTCTCCTGTCTTCTCTTTTTCTCACAGTCTGGACTGTTCCCTGTCTTTGTATCTCTCTCACTCACTTAACACACTCAACTCTCTGTCTCCACACTTTCCTCTCCTCTGCCTCTCTCTTCCTGTCTTCACAGATTCCTCCTCCATCTCTCTCTCTCACTGTTCACACACTTCTCTCTGTCTCTCTCTCACACAGTCCACACAGACTTCTCCCTGTCCCTGCCTCACTCAGACTGTCCACACTGTCTCCTCTCAATGATCGCCATTGTCTTTTATCCCCAGGCTATGGACATTGGGTTAGTTTTACTCTACACAGAGTTTTTATTCTGTGGATATTCTGAAGTGATTAGAAGGAGAAGGTGGGTTCTAAACCCTCCTGCAGCTGTTTTAATTCATCTTACACAAAGTAGCTCAGTAGTGGACAATATTTAGCAGGGGCATTCTTTTGTAGGACACAAGCTATAGTTGCCCACTCTACATAGAGCAGAAAATATCAATATTTGAGCATTTTGCCTCTGTTAATTGTTAATTATTGGAGGTGACTACCGCCCACTACAGACAGCTGCTCAAAATACCGTTGCATTTGAATTTTCCACAAGTCAGTAAATAACATTGCAAGCAAACTTCAGTTAAAACTTTGGGTAAAAAATCCCTTTATAAATGCTCTCTTTGGCTGCATTTTCATGCAGGTAGCAGTCGTGGCAAATGTTGGGCTTTCAGTGAAATGGAAATGGATGAGGCTGATTTACAACAGCAATGTGACATAGACAATCCTTACCTTTTTCCTTTACCTTTTGCCTCAGAATAAGGCAAATTGAAGCCTACCATGCTTTGAACAGTGCCTTCTTCCATAATTATATTTGAAAGCATGGCATAAGAACATAATGACACCAAAACATAATTAACCTTTTTCTTTAGTTTTCCTTGGTGTCCAAGTGGATGCGTTTAGTCTAATTTTGTTTTACATGTACTTTTCGCAATGACAGTTTCACAACACCGCTTGAAGTGTGAACTAGAGCTTTCACCCATGTGACAAAATGGGGAAGGACTTGTATATATCATGTTGTGGATAGGTAGTGTGTATTGCCACAGCCGAAGCCCCTGATCCCACACAGACTCCAGTGGCTACTGGTCCTGCAGGTGGCAGTATATCTCTTTATAGCACCGTGCAATGTATGAGCATTGGCACATGCTGTCATAAGATATTTTCCCAATGTGAATTGTTTACAGGAGAGAAGTATTCTGCTAGTGCTTAGTTTACATGAGAAGATAGGTTCTAAGTGATTACCTTTCATGAGATTCGGATGTTTGAAAACCAGAATGCTCATTGGATGGTGTACAGGTCTGTGTTCAACAATGTCCTATGATATATTTCAATATGCATACACTGAGTAGACAGCTTGAATTAAAAATAAACCTCACTTTGGATTGCTGTTGACTTGTCTACATAATGCACGTATATTGTTTTCAACTTGCATTGCTTCATTTTAGATCTTTAAGAACAGATCTTAACAAATTGTATAACATTGTGATATATTAGTGTGTGTGTAATATATATATATACATACACATATGTATAGTTTACAGTAGTTATTTATATATGTACAGACATTGCACCTTCTGAATGTGTGAAGGCACTACATATTCTACCTAAAAATAAATTGGTGTCACATTTAAGCACGAGCATATGCTATATTTACAGCCTTATCTGTGAAAACACTCAAATCTAGCCATGCATGTGTGTCTATAGATACAAGAAACTTGAAACTTATGCTCTGGTGTCCTGTATTACAGAACATGTGCATCATGTAAACAGATACGAATGACACAGGAATGGAAGCTCTTCTGTGCCGCACACTGATCTGTTTCCCTGTGGCACAGTGGTGAGTGTGAGTGATTTCCTCCTGAAGAGAGGCTGTTTTGGTGTGAGCTTGTGGGTGGGGAGGGGATGGAGGTAAGGGGGGTGTGGGTAGAGGAGGAGAGAGAGAGAGAGAGAGAGAGAGAGAGAGAGAGAGAGAGAGACTGACAAACAGTGGCTGGGCTGTGGGCTCCTCTGAGTGGGAGAGAGATGGGGACGAGGGAGAGGGAGAGGAAAACAAATGGCCTTGTGCCGAGAGATAGCACTCAATCAATCATCTTTAAACAAAAGCGCCAGGGCCCCGGAGCCCTTTTAAAAGGCTGCTTATTTAATTAAAAGTCCCATTTTCCATATTTATGGCCCCTTCCTTCAAATATTAACCTTCTGGGCTGCAGCAGGTTTATATTGAGTGCAGGGGGAGTTTTGCGGCTGTTCATTAATATCAGCTAAATTTATCAGAGCCCGGCAGTGGGGACAGCCTCATTGATCGGCTGCGAGGGAGGAAGGGGTAGGGAGTGGGCTGTTTGCTGGGCTCCTCCACTCTGTTATCAGGGCCTCTACAAGGCTGGTCTGATGCCCATTTCAGTAGGCAGGTGACACACTTCCAATCTGAGTTGCATTTTGATGTTCCCCATTAGCCCTCTGTTCACTGCGGTCATATTTTCCAAGAGGAGGTAGCTCTAAACTGACACAGAGCAGATTTATTTCCGTTTCTCTTTTTATTGAAGTGCCACAATTCCGCTTGTCTCCCCTGCCATGCTTTGCCAATGACTGCCATTGCTCTACGCTTTTGTCATTCTCCTGTATACACCTTTCCATTCTATGTCACAGTCTAACTGTTTCATCCAAAAACAGCAGCTCCTCCAGGCTGGATATTATTATTGTATATCTTAGCAGACACCCTTATCAAGGGTAACTTACAATATATCATATTATTTGTACATACAATTACCCATTCAGGTAAGGCCCTTGCTCAAGGGTACAACAGCAGTGTCCCCCACCAGGGACTGAACCCAAAATCCACCACCCTGTGCTTCAGAGTCCAGAGTCCTAACAACTAACCAAGTCTGTCAGTGTTATCCCAACTGTCCAACAACACACTGCACTTTCCAAACAACAAGTCCTCCTGTAAGATGATAGATATATAGACCTTTGGTTTGAATACAGCACATCATATTTTTTGAAACTGAAAATAATATAGCACTCTGACCCACTGGTTCAAAACCAGGCTTTTGCTTTATGTCCACTCGGCATGCCAGAGACCAATGGAGTTGTGTGGGGTAGGATGGCTGGGGGCAAGGATTGTGTGTGTGTGTGTGTGTGTGTGAGAGAGAGAGGACTTCCTCAGGGTGGCACCAGACCTTTTCAGTTTGTGTTCCAGTGTTGTCCTGTGGAGCGAAGTGCCCCGGTCGACCACCACTGTGCCACAGAGGATGGCCTGTCCTTATCTTCAGATTCACAGGTCAGTGTAGGGTAGATAGGCTGTGGCAACCTGGTGACAGCTAGGGGGGTGGGGAAATATATTGTCTTTTTAAAATAACATTTCCACTGTAAGGATTATGCTGCAACAGCATGGCATTGTACAAATTCTATGCTGGCAATGGCCCAATACACTGGGAGTAAGAAGCATATTATTGGTTTTAAAATATATATCAAACTGTGTTTTAACAACTAAAGCATTCAGCATCCCAGAGTAATCATGATATGAAAACAGAAAATGACAATTTAGTTTGGCACATTTACATGTATACATGTACATTTCTTTTATACCTTTGTATTAGAATGCATTTGAGTTTACTTTGTGTTTCCTATAAAATATTCAACTATATAAAGGTTAAGGTTAATAAATGTGTAAGCTACTGAAGGTATATACTGAAGATATATTTTTGCATGATATATTTTTGCGTCACAGTAGTCAGCATTATATACATCACCAATGTGTTCGTTCATCAATAACAGTCATATTAATTGCTGTAACTACATTATTTTCAACCTCCGCCATGTTTACCGACCCGGTGTGTTTTTGAGTATCACAGTCACAAATTATTGGTCAAACTTCAAAGATGGTGCGCAAGGTATCATGGGTTCTAGAATAGCCCACTTTTCATGAAGAGAGGAGAATATTTCTGGAAAAAAAGTTAATCGTCAATTGAGGGACAGAGTCCAACGTAAGTAGTTCATTTATTTTATTTTACTGGCAAAAAACACTTTAGATACTACTGTATGAGTATTGTACGCGCAGCGGTGAATTGAAGGTAGATATGTGGTTTATAGCCATGTTCAAATTGGCAGCATGGTTTGAAGAAGTGTTGGTAATGGGACACATGTCTATATGAATGTGTTTGGCACATTTGATTGTTGTTTATTTGGTTTATGTTAAAAGGCACCATCTCATATTGTCAAACACGAATCTGAATGGATTGAGTCAATGAAATAAAGGGAATTAAGAGGCACAATATGCTAGCACTATCAGCAAACACAAATGGTCACTAGTTTATGCCTAGAGTAATACATCTGTGTGGTAGGGAGGTCTGCCTCCAGTTTACAGACTGCAGTTTATGGTAAGGTGACCGTGATTAAACATAATATTCTGCTCATTGAAATATTGAAGCTGAATTTCATTAGTGTACCGAGCGCCTCCCACCTCTGTTCCAGAAGATCTCCTACAGAAATGTCGATGGGAGCGGTTCTGCTTGGTGGAAAATATTACTGGAGGGCAAGGGGTTAAACAGGCAGTAGGTTAGATCAGCCCTGCTGTGATCATTTTGAGGTGATGACTTCAGGAAAGAGCCAGAGGTCTCGTCATAGTGGGCAGCAGGATCGAGAGTTTTCTCCAACCCCTCATGACATCTCTGATTTCTAGCCAAGTCGTTCTGTCAAAACCACATGGGGTCCTACTTGCACGTGACTGAGGCTTCACATGTGGCACTCCTAATGTGCAGCGGGCAACATGCTGGCACCCCCCCACTTACCTAATCTATAAATGCCTGGATATTTCCAACTGGGCCATGTCAGTTCATAACACCATTCTCCTTGTGTGATCCCCTCAGTACAGTGCTGAACCAGTCCCATTGCAGTACAAAAGGATCAGTAATGCAACTTCTGGACTGGATTAAAAGAGAGCAAAGGACAAATAAAGGACACAATGATATTTCAGATTGCATGTGTGTTTTAAGTTTTTCTGTTATTACATACCATTGCTTCAAATGAGCACATCTTCTAATATCTTGAGCAAGGATTGGCAGCAATGATTCCTTTTAAAATCCAAAACATCTCAGAGAATCACCCCCTGCAGAGTGCTTAAATCTAATTTACAGGGTATTTAAGGTTACTGTTAATGACAAGATAAGCGATATCAAGATGATCCATTCTTTTATATAGAGCTTCCCTGGCTGAATTCAGAGGAGATGAGGGGAACTACAGAGCGGTGACCTCTGCTGTGTCTAGTCGTGTTCAGGGGGAATGCTTCCCCAGGTTGAAAGTAAAAGCTGTTCTGTAGTCCAGTAAATGCCATATGTGTTTCAATTCGACCAGGTTTCGACAACAACAACAAAAGCCTAAAAAAAAGTACACTTTCCTGTAAATTACATGCACTGTTACCAGGATGAGACCGAACCTCGCCATAATTCATGAGGAGGTAAATTTCACTTTAGTGTAAATGTGGCAACAGCGGTTTTCTTTCACACATCTGAGAACACACTTCCTTCAAAGTGAGAATTTGTAGCGGCTGTTACTCTTTGGTTGTTCACTTTATTTTATTTGGGCATATATGTCTGCGTATATATATATATATATATATATATATATATATATATATATATACACTCATCTAAAGGATTATTAGGAACACCTGTTCAATTTCTCATTAATGCAATTATCTAACCAACCAATCGCATGGCAGTTGCTTCAATGCATTTAGGGGTGTGGTCCTGGTCAAGACAATCTCCTGAACTCCAAACTGAATGTCTGAATGGGAAAGAAAGGTGATTTAAGCAATTTTGAGCGTGGCATGGTTGTTGGTGCCAGACGGGCCGGTCTGAGTATTTCACAATCTGCTCAGTTACTGGGATTTTCACGCACAACCATTTCTAGGGTTTACAAAGAATGGTGTGAAAAGGGAAAAACATCCAGTATGCGGCAGTCCTGTGGGCGAAAATGCCTTCTGAAGCTAGAGGTCAGAGGAGAATGGGCCGACTGATTCAAGCTGATAGAAGAGCAACTTTGACTGAAATAACCACTCGTTACAACCGAGGTATGCAGCAAAGCATTTGTGAAGCCACAACACGTACAACCTTGAGGCGGATGGGCTACAACAGCAGAAGACCCCACCGGGTACCACTCATCTCCACTACAAATAGGAAAAAGAGGCTACAATTTGCACAAGCTCACCAAAATTGGACAGTTGAAGACTGGAAAAATGTTGCCTGGTCTGATGAGTCTCGATTTCTGTTGAGACATTCAGATGGTAGAGTCAGAAATTGGCGTAAACAGAATGAGGACATGGATCCATCATGCCTTGTTACCACTGTGCAGGCTGGTGGTGGTGGTGTAATGGTGTGGGGGATGTTTTCTTGGCACACTTTAGGCCCCTTAGTGCCAACTGGGCATCGTTTAAATGCCACGGCCTACCTGAGCATTGTTTCTGACCATGTCCATCCCTTTATGACCACCATGTACCCATCCTCTGATGGCTACTTCCAGCAGGATAATGCACCATGTCAAAAGGTCGAATCATTTCAAATTGGTTTCTTGAACATGACAATGAGTTCACTGTACTAAACTGGCCCCCACAGTCACCAGATCTCAACCCAATAGAGCATCTTTGGGATGTGGTGGAACGGGAGCTTCGTACCCTGGATGTGCATCCCACAAATCTCCATCAACTGCAAGATGCTATCCTATCAATATGGGCCAACATTTCTAAAGAATGCTTTCAGCACCTTGTTGAATCAATGCCACGTAGAATTAAGGCAGTTCTGAAGGCGAAAGGGGGTCAAACACAGTATTAGTATGGTGTTCCTAATAATCCTTTAGGTGAGTGTATATATATAAATGCTTTGCTGCATACCTCGGTTGTAACGAGTGGTTATTTCAGTCAAAGTTGCTCTTCTATCAGCTTGAATCAGTCGGCCCATTCTCCTCTGACCTCTAGCATCAACAAGGCATTTTCGCCCCCACAGGACTGCCACATACTGAATGTTTTTCCCTTTTCACACCATTCTTTGTAAACCCTAGAAATGGTTGTGCGTGAAAATCCCAGTAACTGAGCAGATTGTGAAATACTCAGACCGGCCCGTCTGGCACCAACAACCATGCCACGCTCAAAATTGCTTAAATCACCTTTCTTTCCCATTCAGACATTCAGTTTGGAGTTCAGGAGATTGTCTTGACCAGGACCACACCCCTAAATGCATTGAAGCAACTGCCATGTGATTGGTTGGTTAGATAATTGCATTAATGAGAAATTGAACAGGTGTTCCTAATAATCCTTTAGGTGAGTGTATATACACACAGACGGGTGACAAATTAAAGGAAAAATCTACATAAAGTGTCTCAGTAAGGTGCTGGGTACCACAAGCCGCCAGAACACCTTCAATGTGCCTTGGCATACTGGAACTCTACTGGAGGAATGGAACACCATTCTTCCAAAAGATATTCCCTCATTTGGGGTTTTGATGATGGTGATGGAGAGTGCTGTCTAACACCAAAATCTCCCATAGGTGTTCATTTGGGTTGAGATCTGGTGACTGCGAAGGCCATAGCATATGATTCACTTCATTTTCATACTCATCAAACCATTCAGTGACCCCTCGTGCCCTGTGCATGGGGGCATTGTCATCCTGGAAGAGACCACTCCCATCAGGATAAGAATGATTCACTATAGGATAAAGGTGATCACTCAGAATAACTTTGTAATGATTTGCAGTGACCCTTCCCTCTAAGAGCACAAGTGGACCAAACCATGTCAGGAAAATGCCCACCCACAGCATAACAGAGCCTCCAGACCCCCTCACTGTAGGGGTCAAGCAGTCAGGCCTGTACCGTTCTTCTGTTGTCGCCACACATGCACTCACCCAGTTGTCGAGAGTATGGTGAAGAATGACTCATCTGACCATATCACTCTTCCACATCTCTGTAGACCAGTGCCTATGGTTTTTGCACCACTGAACTCTCAAATATGCATTTGTCTTTGTAATGAGGGGTTTATGCACTGCAGCCCTACTATAATATTCCTCTCTGTGTGGTTCTCGACGGACTGTTCTTGCTGACACAGTCTGATCTTTCTATAGAAAGTCTACACCCTCGTTTTTCACATTTTGTCGTGTCAGTTCCTCAGAGTTTCATGGGACTTTTTCTCCACATATCTAAATATCTATATCTATATCTCTTAATTTTTTCCAGAGCTGTATACACCAGTGGTTGATTTTGAAAATTATAATATAGCTCATTACCTGTGTTTATTTTATACTGCCTTTCTGTTAATCTTTATCAAGGGTGTCAATAATTTTGGAGGTGACTGTATATTTACATTCATCCTACCCTAGCCTGTCCCACCCATTCCTCTGCTGGTTGCTGCCAGTCCAAACTCCGTATTTCGCTCACTGATTCACACTTTAATTGTCCCAGTCATTTAACATTAAAAAATACATCATTTTCCCTCTGGTTCCTTGTGCTCTATGACACATTGCCTCTCAGGTTAATCCTCTAGTCCCTTACTTGTAATCCTAGGTCCAGGGTATCTCAAATGCCCTATAGCCAAACACAGTAACTCTTCTAGTGTATTAGTTCTAACCACTCAGCATCACTGCCTCTCTCTCTCACAGTCCCCCAGCAGTAACCACAAACCCCCACTGGCTCCCTCTCTCTTTTTGATAGTCCCTGAGCCTTAACCACTGTCCCTCACTGCCTCTCTTATAATTCCCAAGTTCACTCTGCTTCTCTTTGTAGTTCTCTTCCAGTCTCCCAGCTCCAAGCCCAAGTTCACACTGCCTCTCTTCCTCTCTTTCTCTTTCATGCTTGTAGTCCCTCAGCTATAACCACTACCTAACTTTCCCTCCAGGACATCATACCCATAACTTAGCAGAAAGCACAGGAGCATTTTGAGAAGATAGCAAAAAAAAAAAAAAAATCAGAGCCACACACATAAGAAAAGAAAAAAGAATGGCAAGTCTCTAAGTAAGGCTTACATCTCAGGCCATCTGTGTGTGATTTTCTCTATCAGTTTAAATGAAATGACAGCCAATTTCTCTAAAGGGAGAGCCTAAGAGAAACTGTGTGTGTGTGTGTGGAAGGGGGGGTTGTTTGAGGTGTGTGTGTTAAAGGTGGTGAAGCTGTGCTGGGGTACAGGGGGGGGCGGGGGGGGCGGCGGGGGTGGCGGTGGTGGTAGTTTGATAGAGCTAGTTTCTCTAAGGGGGTGTAGCACAAGCCCGGGTTATCACAGAGAAGCGTGAAGACATTAATGCAAACTGACACTTCTGAAATGAGACAGTGGTTGCCGGGGAAACGGGCCATGGAGGAGGGGCTCCCAGGAGAGTGCTCTGAGATGGAGCCTAAATGATGTTTGATTAGAACTTAAATCATTTAGGCGGGGGACAGGCAGGCCTTTTGTCAGCGAGGGATGGGAAAGGAGGAGGTGGGGGAGCTGGTCACCTGGGAACTGGCGTTGAGACTGGAATGGATTAGTAAGGTGTGTGTGTGGGGGAGAGTGGGGGGAGTATTTCAGTATCAGAAGAAGGAAAATGTAAAGGGACAGTAAAGAACAGAAGTTTTCAATACTGACCACTTTGGTCATTTGTTTATGCAAGCATTGAAGGACCAGAAAGAATGTTATACCACCCCTTTAACCTGAACCCGACCAAGTCCAACCTTTGGTCCTACAATCTAATATTAAAAATAATAACAATTATTTTCTTTATATAGCTGAAGCATGTTAGTGATCCAGTGGACTTACACATCTTATACATTAAGTGCTTGGGAACTGCTGAGGCACCAGGTTTCTACATTTCTAATAAGCTTTTAAATTCTAATTTTGTAGACCCATCAGTCCCATCTTCACACTCGATTCATGGAGAGTGTGAATCATTAAACAACATTGTTCAATTTGAAAACTTCCCTAGAGTTTCCAACTGGTTGATGGCCTTCATTGCCTTTTTCTGTTACCTTGTTTTTATTAGTGGTAGGATCAGTATTAGTAGTAGAAATGTTTGAGTTCTCTGTTCAGACCCATAGACTGACATAGACTGGCAAAAGACAACCCTGGTCATGGACTTCAATTAAAATGATATAGGCTACACCTTTTTTAAATTGAAGCTTAGGTTCAAAATCTATTCATATCCTCGAGCTAGGTGAGTGACATTGGTGTGGTGACTGCTATGTTATCTTCTATGTGGAGCTTCAGCTGTTGGTGAATTACCACATGCTGAATTACTACATGTTGTATTAATGACTTCAAAACAGATCAATATCTAACCAACAGTTCAATAGAATCCCAACACAACCAGCTCCAACTCACTGTCGTCAATTTTACAATTTACCAGTGCTGTGGTTTCAGAATAAAGCCATGTTTCTGATTCGTCAAAATGAAAAGGTAGCTGCTGCCATTTGACAAAGTATCGGTGATGAAAACCTAAACTTTGCATGAATTACATATGGCCTAAAGGTTTGAATTCATGACTTTCATGGAAAAAAAGGAACCTGTAGCTTTTAAATGCATATCTTAATATCAGAGCTGATTCAGGACAAGGGCTGTCTTCTTCTTTAAGGGCAAAATAGACTTACATAGCAAAAGAGAGAAGCAGGGCAATGGTGCACAACTTTGGGGTCCTTCAGGAATCCGTGCGATAAGATTCTTGGATTAATACTCTTAGCAACAGGGATGAGTGAGATGGGCTTGTTATACCCCTTTCACTTCTGAACTTTTTTCAGTTGCTGTATTATAGTGATATAGTAAGGGGAAAGCTTCTTGCAGGCCTGTCGTGTAGCAGTGAAAGGTTTTCTGTGAGGAGTGGTGTATATGACAAAATATGTGGCTTTGGGGTTCGTGCTGCAAGTCAGCACACAGTGTTGGTAACCTGGTGTGTTTCCAAGAGAGTCGGGAACAATGTTAGGAAGATTCTTGAGACTTCTTGGGCAATTGATGGCACTTCTGTCACTGGTCCACAGATGGCACTGCAGCTGCAGAAACATGTTAGAAAACAGCACAGCAACCAGGGACGTCAGGGCATTCTTAACCTTTGACCCAGCAGATGCAGCTCGCCTGGTGCTTGGCACACTTGCTCCCCCAGTTTCTTGGTTTAAGGATGCAGGGGGAGTGATGTTTCCAGAGGGAGACGCTTTGTACAGCCCCCGTGTCTTGATTTTCATAAACTTCTAAAAAAATCTCTGACTGTATGTCTTTTAGAGGTAGCCTAAATGCAACTCGAAGGTCTTGGCAGAAAAAAAGGCCTGGGAGTTGTGAGCAAAAGGTACATGGTAAGGAGTCAGGAATAGTTTATTTTTTACCCTGAGCACTTCTGTTGCTTGGAAGCACACACAACAACAGTGTGCTGGTAGAATTTGATTGATTTGGCTATTTATCTGTATTAGAAAAACAATGAATTAGTGCTGGATTATTGTGTCTGAAGTACAATATGTGTCTTTTTATTTTTGTAGGTGTTGGGATACAGTTTGCCAGAGTTTGGAGTAGAATACAGAGCCTTGGCAGTTTGTCAGTCTTATTTAATAGCTCCACTTCCCTAGCTGGCTTGTTTACGACAGCGATTTCCCTGTCCGGTAGACGCTTCGTGTGGGTTATATTTCACTCTGTTTTCCTGCTGACGTTGTGCAGTGCTTTTTGATGGTTCTCCATGCCGGAGAACATTTGTTAAAGAGAGATTGAGGGATTGCCAGTTTACCGAGGCGCAATCTGAATGGGAGGGCTTGACGTTACAGCGATGAAGCCAAAAACAACTCTGTTAACGGCCTTTATTTCTGCCTAGCCATTGCTGTTAAACAGTAATTGCAAAGTGGAGAATTTGATTTACAAGAAAGGGCATGTGTAATAAAACATCATCATTTGGGCTTTTGTGGTCACATCTTAAGGCCCTTGTGAACATCTTTCGTATTGTACAGCTTTTAATCATAAACCCTAAAGTATGACTGTTAATTCATTAATGAGACATTGGCTGAAGCATAGGTTTATGGTTTGTAACCCTGTGGTACCCTATTCCTAACAGCAAGGTTAAACGGAAGCCTGAACTGGTCATTGAATGAGATGGATTTTTCTGCAACCTGCATCCTTATTCATTCTTTTTGTATATAGGTGTCTCAGAATCCATTGACGGAACCATTCTTTAGTCCCTGAGTGTTTCAAGATGGCTGTGAAGTCTGCAAGACTGGGGCTCTTTGGGATGCCCATCCATCACTGTGTAAAGAGAGGAGGAGAGGAAGTGGCAACAGGGTGTAATCATGGGACATAGTCCTCTCTGCGCTGATCTCCCCAGCAGCTGAATTAGTAACACAGTGATTAGTCTTCTGCTTAGCTAACAAAGTCCTGTCTGTTTTAAATGTACAGACGTGCTTTTTTTTACCTAATACTGCACGTTCCCAGTTCGCTGTCCCGCCTAAATACAATGTAAGAGGTGTGTTATTCCCCCAGTTTATATGTGGGGAACTGATATAAGATCTCCCAGACCCCCATCTCAGCCTGAGTCTTCCTACCGAAACATATGATGCAATCAAGTTACCCTAAAAATGTAGTATATTGATGAAAATGACAATATGGCCCATGATTGGCCTTAAAGATGGCTACATGAAGCGATACTCATTCAATCCCAGTAGTTTCACTAGTTTAGTGGGGCCCCGTGGTCTCTGCCTTGCTTGCTGTTACAGTGCATCCAAGTGGTTTTCTGTGGGATGGATGACAGGACTCTCAACATGCACTGATATGCTTTTAAAACTGTTCTCCTTGAAACAGTGCATTACACTAGCAGGTTTGTGACATGGTGCATTATTGTGTTGGGCGTTAACTGTACAATTCCATTAATGTGTGCCTTAATCATACATGCTGGTGGTCATGGTGCCCCTCACTAGAACAAACCTCTCCATAGCACCTCTGGTACAGTCCATTACTAGTGCAGGAAGGTCTCGTGTCACATTACTTTTGGTAATATAATATTAACCTTTCTTACAATATATTAATATTTTTAAATGGAGTTCAAATGTATTGGAAAAATGCTGAGTCTTCCAAGAGAACCAAATCTATTCCCTCAAACTTTCTATTGGTTATTTATTTCTGAAGTGGAGGTGTGGGGCTTTAATCTCCTTCTCTGGGATGGTTGAAGCAGTAAAAGCAGTGATAGATAGGGAATAAGACCAGACTGGGAAAAAAAGAACAAAAAAGCTGCAATTGTTGCTGAAGATTTCCTTAAGTGAGCAGGCTTTGCATTTTAATTCTCGGTGCTCCGTCGAGCGTGGAGAGGAGCACTGGCCTCGTGTGAAACCAATTTTCTCTATGCAAATCTCCCTCATTCTCTCGCACTCCCTGGGACTGGCTCATTTTGCACACGTATGATTAAAACTCTTACTGGGACTTACCTTCTCCACATAGCTGATATAGCAGAACAAATTGAAAGTTTGTGAGAAAGAAAGACTGCAGAGAGAGAGAGAAGGAGGGATAGAAAAAAATAGGGACACACTGTATGAGCTCTGTTATTTTATGTTTTTGATTATTTTTTTTATATTTTTGTGGACTTAATAGATCCTCTGACATTAGATGGTTTTAAAGTGATAAGAGGTGTAATTGGACAGTAATTCCATCATGCAAAATGGAAGTCATGAAAAACCGTTTACTCCAATTATTTTCTTTGTGATCTATAAACTTATCATCAGCTTAGTACTACCTCAAGCTCCCCACTACACAGCATCGGATCACAAACTCCTTATAATTCTTAGTTCTACACACTTACTGTTGAAGCAAATTATAGACCTTCCCCTCTTTACTGTACTGCAGTATTTTTTATGCTGCTTTACATTATTGTATTCACATTTCTTTTGTATCACTCTACAATATATACAATAAAATAAAATCTGACTGTGTTACGGTGTACAGTTCTTTGTTGAAAGTAAATTGACTTTGTGAAAGATGTGAGTCTGAAAATAGAATTTCAAATAAGAATAGTAATGATAAAAAAAACAACAACAACTACAACAAAACAACAATGCCAGGCTCCCCCAGATGGTGAACTCTTTTCAACATTAGTTCTGTTAGCCTCACCCTGCTCACGTCACATGGCATGGAAGTACACTGGCAAGAAAGGGTTCAACAGATTCAGTTAAACTGTAATTTCAGATCTTTTTTTATTAGTATTGGTGTTTCACAGGTATAATGTACATTGATAGGAATGCATGAACTTCCAGATTATATTGAGCCTGTAAATTCACAGGTATAAAGGCAGTAAACAGTCCAAAGTCTGGCTGCATGCAGAGGTCGAGATAGACGCAGCGGCCATGTGGTAATTATCACAGCCAACAGGGGGAGCTGTGAGATGGTGCAGCAGCTTCTGTATTTGTGCCTTAAATGAAAAACACCGAGCTGGCAGACAATGCTTAAATGCTTTCAAAACTGTTCGATTTGTAATATTGTTGTGGTTTTTTTTTGAAGATGTATTCCAAATTGATCATATTTAAAGGCCTGCATTATAAAACCATTATATGTGGAAAGTATATAATACTTTTAAAGTTTATTTAAATGAAATTTAAATGATGGATGATGGTGACTACGGTGTTTGTTGTGCTATGACATCTTTTTGATTTTTGATTTAAACCAGCCGTGAAGGTCTATAATTTGTATTTTGTATAGCCTTACAGTCTTACAGTGCAATTAACACAATAATGAGTATATTTGCATTGTAAAAATATTTGAAGCCAGTGACACTTAAGTGACATAAGTAAAGATTCATGTTTAGGAAAAGTGCTTCATAGGAGTGGTGTATTTTTTGTTATGTAATACTACTACTACTACTACTACTACTACTAATAATAATAATAATAATCTATTTTATATAGTCCCAAAGGTGTTTATCATCCAGATGTACATGTTTTTGTAGTGTTGTACGTATTACACAGTATAATAATCGATTGTGATTGGCAGCACTATAGAACAATAGTAGCATGCTTGACATTAGGATCTGCCAGCACACGTTCTCTCTGCATCTCTGTTGATGTTTCTTTCTGCATTACAAATCAGCGTTCTCAGTCAGGGGTCTAGTCTTCAGGGATAACGAACAGTCCAGATTTTCCATTCAGGCCACACTGTAATTATACACTATGTAGTTATAGTATTATAATATGCAGGCTATGTATTATAATACTATATTACAGTTTACACTGCATCTCACACATCTCCTGGATTTTAGTAACCTTGATAATATTTTATTTGCAAAATAAGCATAGGTGCTGGCTTGACAAATAAACTAGCTAAGAACCCTTGTAAACCTTAGTGTCTTAAGTATTCCATTATAAAACTTAATATGACAATATATCTCACAGTTTTTATGAAAGTATACAAGGAAAATTAAATAAGAAATACAGATAAACAGCTTTAAACAAGTCTGATTAGCATTACAGCAGATAAAGACTGAGTTTGCTTCAATAAATTGTTGGATTCAATTATGTTATTGATTGCTTTCTAAAAACCAAATGAGCAGGAGGAATTATGTTGTATTGTTGAGTTTCCTCTACATGAGCACTGGATGGGACAAACCCTCATTTAATTTTGAAAAATCACAGCTTCTCCTACTAAAGGAGCAATAGAAAGCATTGATATACAGGTAAATGCACTTCTCTCTTATTTGCATCACTTCTAATTATGCTGTGCATGGTATGTGTCATCTAGAGGGCTCATATTTATGTGATCTACAGATCAAGAAATGCATAGAAGTAATTTAATTAAGTGATATGTGTCATTAATTTTATATTTTCAGTGACAATGTTGAGAAGGGCTGCAGATGGAAGATAGTTTTAAACTGCATCTTTCTGTTATTATATGAGTCCATGGCAGCAACCTAGTTTTTGTGCAAAACATAGTTCTATATTTTTAAAATAAAAGTTGAATTAAGAAAAAAATATTTCCCTGACTTAAGCTTGTGTCTAGCATGTGCTTAATATCTATATTGTTCATGTATTATTCATACCTCTTAGTTAATATTCAGAATATATAAATACAAATTTAAAATAATTGAATGAATAGAGTCTGATATTTTGTACAACAGTGTTTGAACAATTATTGAAAATAAAGTTATTGCTATTTTAGTATTTCTGTTTAAAGTTGAGTAGATGGTATTAGTCTTCATTTTATTAATTTTATTTTATTAAGTATAATTTTCTATTGTTGGTTTTAGTTATTTTGTATGTAATTTCTATTTTGAATACATTTCCCCATTTGCTATATTTTATTTTATTTTTTCCAACAAAGGGTTAATTAAAGTATAATTTTATAATACTTTATTGTAAGAGTTGAAATAGGTATTGCTTTACTAATTGATATTTAATTCATATTTCACTTTTAATTAAAATGTATGTCTGTTTTTTATATTGCTGTATTTCAACATCTATGCACTTGTACATTAGTGAACCATATAAGGATCAAATTTCATCCCACTGTAATATGGCCTGCTGGCTTAGATAGGCCTACTGCTGTATGGAGCTTACCTATGTCTGTACACTTCCTGCAATCAACATGATTTTTTTTTCTCTCTATTTGTTTCAGAAGCTAGTTTTACTAGAATGCTTAGGAAGCAAAACAAATTATATCTCAAGCAGAAACCGTGCCAGAGAAAGACAGCAAAAAATATATGAACACCGTATGATATACTATTCATGTAGGGAATAAAACCATGTGGATGATGTAGACTACTCTGCTTACTTAATTAGTTTGCGTTGATGGAACCAGTTCATAAATAAATTCACCCTTTTTTTTTTTTGGCTTGCGCATCCTGCTACGAATTGCACTTGAATTTACGATGGTCAAACTCAATTACGAGGGCAAGAGTGCTTTACCGGGCTGAAGAGGGGGAAAAATGCAAAGTCAGCATCAGAAATATGCAGGTTTGCTGATTTGGTGCTATCTGTCAAGTTTACATAATACCGTTCAGTCTACAAATAGCTGGAAAGCACCCCCATTGATTTTTGCTGTCCCTGCTCTGTGAACAGGCAAAGAGATGTAAAGTCTCCTTGGTTGCGCATGAGATATTCTTTTGGCAAATGCACAGACCTTCCTTTGCCTGATCGGCTAATAAATAGAATGATCTATCAGTGTCTGTGCTGTAGTTCTTATTAGTGAATAAGGTGGATGGATAGTCCTGCCAGGGCATGTGCTGTACCTGCTTCTTACCTTCTTTCTGCCATGCAGTTGTGACTTATGTTGGCTGTTGTAAGCTACATGGGTAGTAATATTGGGCTCTTTTGTTTTTTACCTAATCTTTAGGTTAATGGGCCATGCTGTGATTGCTATGTGTTATGCTCTCACTGAGATTGTTTTAATAGTGCCACACACACATTATCATGTTTATGCTGTTATCATAAAGGCCCTGTACGGAATTCCTCTCTTATAGCTTGTTTAAGCAATCTTGCTAAAATGGAAGAGGTGCCAGCCAACAGGACCAGCATAAAAAAACTAAACCATCCAAAAACCTTGACCCTGACTTTTTTGTTTGTCTTTGTGAATATGGATGTATTGACGTCAAACACTACAGTTTGGGGGAAATGTCTGCTTCTCTGAGATGTGTGTTTGTGGGACAGCAGAGTGTGTGTGTTCGTGTACATGTGTGTGTGTGTGTGTGTGTGTGTGTGCATGTGCATGTGTGTCTGTGCATGCTTCGGGGAGGGTGAAGGGGTGGGGGTTAACCAGCTCTAACAAGTAGGATTTCATGCTGGCAAGCTCTTGATCAAGTTGTCTGTCAGATATTGAGGCTGTCCAATTGTAAATTCAAGTTGAATGAATGCAGAACAGTAGGAAATTATGCTTTGTAAAAATCTGACAACCCCCTCCCCTATCCCCTTAAACCAGTGCCCTGCATGGATGCCCTCCTGCTCCTCTCCTCCACCCCTCCCTTACTAGCCTCATCCTCCCACTCTCCCTCCTCTTCTCTGATCTCCCCACTTGGTCACCTGTCCCTTTTCTCTCCTCCACCTCTTTTCCACACTCACTTGTGTCCTTATTTCCATCTCTCTCTGCTTCCCTTTCATTCCCCTTTTCCCTACCCCAGCTCGTCGCCTCCTGTTTTACATTTAGTTTTATTCCCCTTGCTCTCTCTCTCCTCGTCTCTCTCTCTCTTGTCTCAGTACTCTCCCCCTCTCCCTGCCTGCCTCCTGCCGGTGCCTCTCTCACACACTGCTGGGCGCGAGATTGCCTGGAATTAGGCAGTGTCACACCACATCTCCCAGGCAGAGCCAGGCTGTAAACACAATCTGCTGGAATGGAAAGGCTAGATCATAATCAGACACAGTCACTCTGGCAGGGGGCTAAACTCCCAGTTAAACGCCGGGGCTTTGCCGCCGGTTTATTTATTTATTTGCTGTGCCGTCACTGAGCACTCCTTCCCATACCGCAGAGGCTGAATCCAGTGCCTCCCGAAAGCACATGTCTTTTTTCTTTCTCAAATACTGGCTGTTTTAGGCAAAAGTGTGCTCTTACAGGGTAGGGCCTATCTGTGTGGTGCATTCTGTCGGTGTGGGGATATGCTCTCTTTGTCTTGCCTCTCAAAAAAAACGATTACGATTTAGAAATTTCCCACATAGACATACAGTAATAATGGTTTCTTGAGACTTGGCTAAGCAATGACCTAGTAAAATACGTTCAACCCACCAAACCAACAGGAACAATCCACTTTATACCATTTTTTCCTTCTTCCTTTTTGTCCTCATTATTTTTCTTTGGTGGAGGGGGGGCACAGGTAGACATTTACCAAAGTATACATTTTGTACTCTTTTCAAAAATAAATCTGGCTATATGCTTAGGGTATTTAGCGTTACTGTTTTGTTTCTCAATTTTAGAAGATCAAGCCAAGTGAAATTGAGGGAGAAGGAATTACAGAACTAGGGAGGGGTAGAAGGGTCAAGAGAACAGTGTGCAGTACAGAAGGAGGCGGGTGGAAAGAAATAAGAAAGCCTGACACAATGTTGATGGTGTAGGGGGTTGGGGGGGGTGGGGGGGTGATATGCCAGGGAAGAAAAAAGTAGCAATGAAGGTGGTGTGGAGGGGGGGTAGGAGAAGACGAGAGTGACAGAGATCAGGAGCGAGAGAAAAAGAGAGAGAGAGCGTGGTGGGCTTGTGAGCGAGCAGCCACACTCCAACGCAGTTCATTCTGTTTAAGCGCGGCGCACACACGCAGCTGTATTGAATGTGATTGAGAAGTAAAAAATGATTAACCCCAGGTCAGCTCTCCGCCTCAATCTGCACACCGCTCAAAGCTCATCTCCTGCCTGATTTACAGCCGGCATGTACCGCTGCACACATTTGCATATATTTATTAAATTCAGGTTGTATTAAAGAATAAAAAAGAGGAGGTGGGAAGGTGGTGGTGAGGGGAGGTGTGGGGGGTGCATTTAAAGGAACAGCGTAATTTTTACAACGCTTTTTTTTCTTCATATGTTGTATTTATATTTTTATTAACCGGTCTGTGTGTCCTCCTGTCAGTCCAGTTTCTGTCTGCCTGCTGTGTCTTGGTGACCCTGCTGTTGTAACAAAAGACCAGCCTAGCTCTTCTCTATTGGGAGGGAAAAAATTAAGAGTGAGATCCCCACCCCAGATCTGCTGATGCTTCATTCACATAAAGTTAATTTAAACATCCCATCCAGAGAGCTGCAGGAACAACAACAGCAGTTTTTAGTTACATCCAAGGATTCCAGACAGGCTGCTGTTAAAGCTTGTGGAATACCAGAAATAAACTAGTAAATTCCAAGATAGGGCATCATCAGAACGGGCCTAGTCAGTGACTGGACATGACCCCTGTTGAGCACCTGTGGATTACTCTCAACCCCTACCTCCAGAATCATCCCACTTCTCTATTACTGCCTAACAAGAATTCTGTTGCCCGGGAGATGAGGTAGAAGACTCCAAGTTGAATGCGCAAACAGTCCACATGAGGTGAATACAATGATAATATCTAAGACTTCAGCTGTAATGGAGGCAGGCTGACTTGTTCTCAACAGTGCGTGATTAAGCCGTGTCCCTGATCTGTGTCTCTGGGTTCAGCTCAGTCCTGTTCTCCGGAGTCTGCTAACTGGGAGAATATGTGCTGGTTCTTCTGTGTGTGTAAAGAACATAAGAGAAGGATGCTGGTTGTTTTTTATGTATGTATGTATGTATGTATGTATGTATGTATGTATGTATGTATGTATGTATGTATGTATGTATTTATTTTCTTCAGGGTGAATTAACAGTTATCACAAAATATACACATTGCACAAAATATAATACGTTAAGTGCAATTCCTGTTGGGCTAAAATCAAGTACAAGAGGTAGTGGTGGGATTAAAAAGGGGTAACGTGGTAATGGTTACATCATTACTATGACATGTCAGAGCCGTTATAGTTACCAGTAGTACAGATGTAATTGCAGTAAGGGATTTAGAGTGCAAGGAGAAGTACAGAACATAGAAGGCACAATAGCGGGGCACGTCAAGGTGCATAATTGAGTGTCTCATCTTGATGTGGTTTGAAAGTCATCCGCTTCAACAGCGTGGCGGGGAAGCTTGTTTCCCACAGCCCATTGTGTTTTCAGTCCTGAGAGCAGACCCTCTTAAGAGTCCTTGTGTCCCTGTTTCACTGTTGAGCGTGAAATAGATCTCTGAGTTTGTCGGTACCTTTTCATATTTTAAACACAATGGACTTTTGCTTCTCATCAACACTTATGGGGGAACCCATCCCTCCCCGTTGTCTTCAATGATAATGCACTTTTCCAATTAAATTGACAACCTTTTCAAATGATTCTGTGGGTACAGAATAAAAGGTAATGCTCCAGGGCACACACTTGTAGACCACCCTGTATTAGTTATCATAACATCAGAACATACTTAATTCATCCCTGTATTATTATAACTGCAAACACTTGATGTCCTGTGCAAAGCACTGATTATATATCATGGCTTTGAAACAATATGCGAGAATTATGGCTATTAAAACAGGTGTGAAGCTTCTCATATTGAAAGTGATAGTTGTTGGTGACGACAAAAAAACTGACTGTGCTAAATAATTAAAAGTAATGTTTATCTTTAGATTCTGGCAGTACAGTATGATGTCAGAGTAGGGTACAGTTGCTTTCTGATGTTTTTGTAGTTCTTTTAAACAATTTGTTGTATTTTGTGTTTTGAAATGACCAAAAACATCACACGTATTTTTCAGTGATGTCCTCTTGTCTCATTTCATCTTGAAACTGGCTTTTCACATAAAGATAACTCTGCACATTGGCAGCTCTCAGCAGGGAACCCTGTGGCTGATCATTAGCATCATCCACTGTCTTTGTATGG
The DNA here is from genome assembly GCF_036373705.1 of Amia ocellicauda. Taxonomy (NCBI): domain Eukaryota; kingdom Metazoa; phylum Chordata; class Actinopteri; order Amiiformes; family Amiidae; genus Amia; species Amia ocellicauda. The sequence goes on along the minus strand of NC_089866.1, from coordinate 29,134,632 downwards.
AGTCCCCTGATAGACTCCTCTGCTCAAGACTAAAGAGATGCAGTTGTTTTAGTCTGACAATGACCTCGTTGCTGTTCTTTTGACCGATTCCAGAACAGCACTATCCTTTTTGTAACATGGTGATCAAAACCCCTACACATTTGTCCTTACATACACAGCAGAGCAATACACATTTTTTCATGCATCTGATGAAAAAGGTACAAGGATAACATTCTGCGTCATTGCCCCGAGTTTGTTTATTTATTTCTGTCTTTCTTTTGTTCTTAAAGCTTGGTGCACATGAAAAGCAGCTGACCACTTTAGTGATGGAGCTGTGCTATTGTAGGAGAGCCTGCCTAGAGCTGCAGACAGGCTTGTGTGTAGAGGAAGCTGAATTTGCAGAGTCTCTCGACCTGGTACAGAGTGAACAGATTGACAAGTCCCCTACCACAGCTTATGAAAACTCAGCTGTGTCTGGACTGCTCTGCCGGGGAAGGTGCTGGAGTACGCACTGTATAATAATGATTTCTTCCCCTCCTGCTGACCTCTTTGTGACCCACTGGTGTTTGTGTGGTGCTGTGGTGACCCTTCTGTGTGGAAAGCAATTCTGTTGCGGGAAGGTTCATAAGGATGTGCTGTCATCTGCATTGCGATCTTCATTCACTTGTTACCTGTTTCAGATCCTGCTGTGCATGCTCGTAATGACGCTCTTGTCATTTTGCAGCAGGTTTGTATTAATTTTATTGCCACATTAAGACAATACCATAGAAACAAAAATGCTTCTCTAAAGATACCTCAAGGCTTGTGAGGAAATTAGATTGGTAAAGTATTGTGTTAAGTCTAAATGTCTAAAATGTCTAAAAATTGATGAGCAGTCACTGTTGCCACATTTATGAGATATGTTCAAATTACATGGCAAGGACAGTGTTTGAGGATTTGTTGAATTCTGAGTTCCAGTACAGCAGAAGACAGAGGGTTCTGATAAATGGACCCATATAAGAATCTAACAAAATTTGTATTAATTTTAACACAGCACATTAAGAATGGTGACCTGACTTTATCCACAGTATGTGCCAAATGTCTTAGCATTTTACCTGCATTACCTGGAAGTTTTGAATTAAAATCCAAGAACTGAGTTGGTTGCCCCCAGGGATCTTTAGTCCAAATAGCAAATACAGACTGTTCGACGATGCAGATGAGTCAGACTCGAAGACTGATGGGATTAGAGTCAAAGCGGCAGTATTATATCAAGTGTGTCCTTAGTAAGATGTAAGAAATAAACTGTTCCAATTTATTTTATATATTGAAATTGATCATTATTATTTTTCTCTTTTATATGCCTTACCAGCTTGGAGCCACCAACCAACGTCTAGGTGGAGCTCCCTACCAAGTGTGTGCAGTAAGCCATCTGCTAGTTTTCACACTGCAAGCCCAGAGTACAAACAGCATAGCTACAGCATTGTAAGGAGTACTAATGTTACTCTCGCAGCTAGGTAACACCTGATAAGATATTGTGGGTGAAGCCAAGAAGACTCTAAATTATTTTTAGCCCATCCAACCCTGGTCAATCTTGATCACAGGCACCAGTGACAGCCAGTAATGCCTGGAGTGTAGAGCTGTATTTCTCTTGCAGGCTTTTTTGTCAATGCCAGTCGTGTCGTCTGGCTTATTATTCTTTGTATTTTCAAAAGTCAAAAGTCCAGCCTCATCACTCCATTTCTACATGGTATTTTTTGCGATCTTGATCTTCAGTGTTCTGTATTTGCTGTATAGTTGTAGTCTGTATACTTACCTCCAAACCTCTTAGTTGAATTGCAAACAAAAAAATGGTAGAAACAAAACAGTAGCTGAGCGTGCTCTTGGACAGTGCCCAGCACTTGCATGGGCACTATGCCATTTTCCCGTTTTACTGAGAACTGGGTCCCTGCCCCTTTCCAGTGATAGGTGGCACAGATGCCTACATAAATGGCAACACACCTCCCTCTTCCCCAGCTTCCCACGCACTGCCTAAAACCATTTACCAAGGCCTGTCGTCACGCAGCTGTGCCCATCCTTCAGATCGATACAAGGGGGCAGCTCCAGCTATGCATCCTGGGCGCATGCCAAGTCCAGAGCCCCTTAATACCAGTGTTCCTCTCACCTCCCTGCTCTGGTGTAGTGCCACGTCTCTCTCAGCTGTGCCAGCCAGGGGAGCCCGAGGTGCAGACCCCCCATGGAAAGGCACCACTCTCTCGCCGCGTCCTCCCTTTGTCTGGTAATTAGCAATGAAATTGGTGAATTATGGGCTGCGGCACATTTACAGACACTTCACATCACACAAGCGCCACTTTAACTCTTGAAAGCCACAGAATTCTCCGCTGCACAAAGCAGCCAAGTGCAAGAGGTGCACAGAATTCCCTTTCTGTCTAAAAGGCTTTATTTTCCCCCCTCTTCTTGTCTAAGCCTCCCTGGCCTCCCGTTTCACACAATTTGAAAATGTTGACACTTTTTGTTTTGCACTTCTTGTGATCGCATTTCAATTGGATTTTTTTTTCTTTTTTCTTTCCCCCCTCGTCCAATTTGCGTAGATTCGGTCGTTCACACTACCACCCAGACGCTGACGTTGGCTCCTCATTGTATCAGTATTAATCTGCTTCAATTACGTTGGATGTGAGATGCTGTTCTCAGCGTACTAATATGGAATCTTTGTGTTTTCAGTGTAAAATTGTTACCTCAACCCATACAAAAGCACTGAAGTATTTTGGACGCAGTTCAGCACTTGCTGCTTCAGGGGTTACAGTTCCCACAGAAAATAAAATACATTATGTTACATTAGTATTGCAGTGCTTAAAATTGTACGATCTTGTGTAAGAGCTATATTTATATGCGAGATTAAGAAATGACTGGGATTTCAGAAAAGCAGGTTATCAATTTTAATCAGCTCTGAATTATTAAACAGAGAGCAGCCTCCTTGATCCCTGCCTGCAAAATTACAAATGTCTTCAGCAAAAGTTAGCTCAGTGAAAGGGATTTGATTTTCTTTTTTTTTTTTTTTTTTTTCAGTTCTGCAGCTGAAAACCATTCTTATTTTTTTGCCCAAAGTGTTTTGCCAGAAGAGATGAACACATTGGAAGCAGTACAATAGCCTGAATGGGAGAAATTTGCCCTGGCTTGTATTTATTTCTGTGGTTCATGCAGTCAACATGTCATCCAAAAGGCTCACAAGGGGATTTCCACTGGGTTTCTCAGCAGAATCCTGTTTTACAGCAATAATCCAGTTGCTGACATTTTTACCTCCTGTGACAGGAGGCTGAGTTGTACAATGCCACATTCATTTTTAGTTTTTGCTACCTTCTTCAGGTTTTATTAATGGCGGTGAACCCTCTGTATTACCAAAAGTAATAAGACACGCCTCCCTCCACTGTTAAAGGATCGCACCATGGGTCACACACTGTGGAGAGCATAGTTTTTCTGAAGGGCGCCATGACCGCCAGTACATACTATGACAGCTATGCCCTGTCAGATTTCGATGACAATTTTTACAGTGAGGGCTTGTATCCTAGTGAGTCTAACACAGTAGTTCAAGACAAATATAACTCATAGCCCTACAACCACAGGCACTGAACAGCAAGGAATTATATTAAACTGACCTGGAATCTATAAACTGTTGCTGTACATCCAAATGAATGTCCCCCTCGGTCTTCACTTGCTTTGTGGTCTTGTCTTTCTAGGAAATGGCAGTTGCCCTGACCCTTGCAATTTACTGCTGGTCAAATTCGTGTTCAATAGAGAGTTATGAGACTCTGAAGTTCAATGCCAAAAACATTAGCGGTGCTAAGTGCTGCTTAGCTTCTGTTCTTAAATACACAGATAATAGCTTGGGTACTTGTTCCAGCTAACCCCTTAATTACTAAAGTCATCTTCAGCAGCAGGGTCAATAGGTGATTTAAATACTGGCTATATAGAAACCCTGCAATGGCCTGGACTGGAAAAGTCAGAGATGCCTACTGGAGATTAACATCCAGTGCAGTCTACCTCACTCGAATTAAACAATTCTGAGGAACTGCCCTCTCATTTGAACCCTTGCTAACAGAGTTAATCTGTTAAATGGAGTTTTAAACTAAAGTTCTGGAGGAGGACAATCCAAATCTTGCCTTCCCAGCCATAAGCAATGGGCATCAAATGCACTCTCCCAGCATTCTTTGCTTTGTATCCCTCCTCCACACCCTAACACCTCCCCTGCAGCAGCTCCTTGGATACATTTTTGTGGTGGTGGTGGGGTTATGCTGGTCTCCTGTTGGACAGGTCATTATTCTCTCAGTCTAACAACTCTAGGCCAAAATAAACTCCATTTACCTTCTACGAAATACCGTAAAACTTCCAATACTCGCCAGGTCTCAAAAAGCAGCCGGTCTCCAATAGTCGCTGGGTTGATTTGCATAATCATGTAAACAAAGGCCAGTCTTTAATAAACGCCAGGTTACGCCTTTCTTGTTTTCAGTAAATATATAGTTTAATTCATTAAATTAATTAACAAATCTATAATGGTAGCATAATACTACATAACCACATTCATTAAGCCTACTATTTTACTACTACTATATACTAAAGAGAGGTTTTGAATGTGATTGTAATGTTATTTAACCCATATGAATGCTTCATAATGGGGGTGTTAAATAAAGCATTTGCACAATATTTATTCACCTAAATTAATCACCATTTAACACCATTTCAGAGGAAGGATTTGATTAGGTTCAACTACAACTGTGTATAAGCTGACATCATTTTGATCACATTAGTGTAGACTCATGAAGTTATATGTTAAACTAATATTTAACATATTGATTTTCTACAGTTAAAGACCCTAAAGCTCCTGAAAGCAAGAGCTGGATCAAGCTGCTGTGCAATGGGAGTTTTACCCATTTCCCTGCTGGCCCAACGCTAGCTAGCTTTCCACAGTGAGAGCTGCAGCTTCCAATGCTGCCAAAAAGTACTTTTATAAAAAGAAAACAGATTTAGACTAGCACTGTGCTCAGCCAGGGCACTCCAAACACAGAGTTTGGGTATATTCATAGACATTATCATGCTGAGTTTGAACATTGTTTTTCCATAAATGGCAAGAAAAGTGTTTTTGCTAATAGTCAGCTGCTGACTTTCCTTTTGCTTCCCTTTCTTTAAGTGCTTTTTATTCTAATCCTCTGAGTTTTGGCTTTGTAGAAACCTGCTGCAAACTCACAGCTGTAGTTTTGTGGATTGATCCGATACAGAATCAGATGAACGAACCAGAAGAGTTAAACTGAAAACTTAGAACCTATAGATGTTGTTTTCAGTAAAGCAGTAGGTCACATATTCAATAGCTTATTATTCTTCATTCAGAACTTCTCAAATCCTTGGTTTTAAAGCCAGACCTGCTGCCATTTTTGTGACTGTGTCCAGGCCTATTGAACCCAATGTGATAATTCTTGATACACCTTTGCTCGCTTTACAATTTGCAGGAGTAATATGGTTCCAGATACAGTTTCCTCTTCCTTGATGTACTAGGCAATGAACAAATGCCTCATTTATAAAAAAAAATACCTTCCTGAAATGTCTGTTTAATTGAAAGTATCTACCTGCGATACAGGTGCTTGAACTCATATTTAGTGTGGCAAGCTAATACAATGCCTGGCACAAATGGAACACATGAGCACAAGCAGAATTTACGTGAATGAAGACAATTTTAAAGGGAGATGTTACAAAAAAGTTTTCTGGAGTTTTTAAATGACCCTAAAGTTAATTCAGCCTCTTGATTAAAAAATGTTTGGACTTCAACAAAACTCCCATTACGAAGAACTAGTCACAAGCTGGTGTGGCTTGCAGTGTGTACAATGCATGCACCGGTGTGTATAATGTGGAGTATAGATTCTGTTCATCACAAGTTCATGGACTCGCAGAGTGTGTGAGTGAGTGATAAGTGCCCGGGTTATAATGAGCACATCAAGGGAAGCCACACATTCCATCATCCCCTCTTCTCACAAATTAATCACATCAAATTTGATATTAATAGCCGGAATTAAAATCATGCAATGCATTAAAGTCGTAATTTAAAATTAATAACTCGTAATTACGGCTAGTGCCACATCGGGGGCAATGGAATCGTTCTTCAGCCCATCATCACGGCGATTGGTGCGCCCTTCCGTCATGCTCACAGGGCCCTGGCAGCCTGCAGCAGCTGGAAACTGCAGCCTGTTTCGCAGCTGCCAACATCTGGCTGCTCGCCTGACTTGCCCTGTGCAGGTCTACTCATCTCTCCTGAGGCTGGCAGTGGAAAAATGCCCCACTTCCCACTGGGCTTCTTTCCGAGATAGAGCAGGAGCAAGTGTAGGCTTTGGTGATGATGAAGTCTTTCCACCAATCAGAAAGGTTCTATTCCAACCCAGTGTCAGTGACCTGATCAACATGGTGACAGTGCCAGTGAATATATCCAGAAGGACTGAACTTAATGGTTTTTGTATGCTAAATTACCTCTGAACGTTTGCTTGCTCATTATTTTTGGTAACGGGTCCGCAGACTGAGTGCTTTTAAATGTTTCTCTTCCCTTATGTTCCTAACAGACCACTCTGCACAGTACACATGTATTGGGTTATTATGTACAAAGTCAATTAAGGGTTGGTAAAGTTGACTGACAAAGCAATTATTCCATCTGAGAAGACCACATGAGATGGTAGATAAACATTAGCAGATTTGTAATTGACTCATAAAAAATAAAGAAATGTTTCTGAAGCATGGAATACAGATGTTATGTATTCTTGTAGTTCTTGTAGTGGATTCTTAAAACAAACCAGATTTAAAACAACAACCACAAAGCCATATGAATCGAAGTCTTCTGCTCATGGTGTTCCATAACAAACAGTCACAATAGATAACCCTCTGAGGCTTATGGTTACGAGCTGCCTTTATTAAAGATTGACAGATTTGAAGAAATGTTCAGGATAGAAAGCCATTACACTATTGGTTCTTTTGAATTCTGGTGCTTTCTCATTGGTGCTGTTTGCTGCTTGTTTATGCTGTGAAAGATACAACAAAACCTAATTCTAGTTATTGTAAAGACAGTAACGCATACGTTTATTCAAAGTTATAGTATTGGTCACAATATACAGTGTGTGCTGTACAGGGCAACGGTAAAGTTATTTTGTATATTGTTATATTAGTTATATTGTATGTGTCACAATATACAGTGTGTGCTGTACAGGGCAACGGTAAAGTTAGTCAGTGAATTCATTTTCTTAAAACAACCAAAGTATAATACATGTTAAAATAAATGAGGGTACTTGCACAGTCATGCTGAATATAGCCTACTTGCAGTTTAATGTTTACACTTCAGTTTCCATTAAATATCTGCATGACACAATTCATAGACCAAACAAACATATCACTAAATTACTTGTGTTTCTTGTCAAGTAAAACCTGTAGGCCTGTTGGCATTAGAACAGTGTAGGGAGGTAGTTTTAAAATGCAATTGATCTCAAACCATCTAATTAACACACTTTAAGAACAACTGCTTTTGGATGTACTACAAATATAATCTGCTGGGTCCTGACTGCAGTTGGGGCACACTTGAAGTAAATGTTAAGTGCTTTTTCACTTTCCATGCAGTCCCCTCAGCCTCTGGATAGAGCATGCATGTCCCCCTAGTGCCTGTCGACTTGACGCCCCCTACATTTTGCTATTGTTGTTTCACTGATGCTTTGATTATTGCAGGCAAGCTACTTCTCCTAAAATCTATTTTACTGTATAGATAAAACATGATTGAGTGTGCGATCATATGATTTTATTTAGTGATCTTTTTGTTGTTGTTCAAATTTTTTTAAGAGGCACTTATGAAAGGTGTGCTCAGGGTTTAAAATAGTTATTGAAAACCCAGTGTTGTCCGCTCAGGTTCTCTCTCTTTCTGTGACCGTTTTGCAGAAAGCTTTAATTTGGTTGGTTTTAATAGAGTCTTTGTTAGCTCAGGTCCATTTGCAGAGCTGCTGTTATTAAAAAAAAAAAAAAAGCATTTTCAAAATATCCCTCACCCCTCTCTCCCCTCCTCCTTGTCCTCCTCCTGCTTCCATCTCTCTCATTCTCCCTCTCATTATCTCACTTCATTAAAAGGTGACGGCATGCTGGAATTTCACAGAGCTGGGACCAGGCCGGCCTTTACACTGTGCCCAGGAAATTAGTGTGACATGCAATTAGCGCCCAGGGCGTCTAGCCATGAGGGTAGAGAGAGGGCGGGAGAGAGAAAGAGACAGCGAGAGACGTGGCCTTTTTCTATTTCTATATTCAAAAAGCTATCTGCCCACATTGTAGCAGCAGGCTGAACTTGGCCATTACTTGGTGGTGTCAGATGAGCCGTGCAGATATTGTCAGTCGGTGTCCCAGCTGTGCTATGCTTAGCTGGAGAGGACTAAATATGCTAGTTTCCATGTTCCCAATGGATAATGAAGGAACATTGGCAGGGGCTGGCATCCTTCTCCGTGCCACAGTGAACCCTACTGGGCAGGAACGTTAATGAGTGCAGGCCTAGACCACCGCCCACCATCCACCATCCATCCTCCTTATAGCTTGGCAAGATCCATTAAGTCAGTTTAGCCGATTCCTTTATCGTTCCCTGGCTGGGCCTTAGGCAGGGAACCCTCTTCCCTGTAAGACAAGGCTTTTCTGCTGAAGAAGGGAATGTAGTCACTGCTTATATACCTGGTCAGCACAGGACAGCCTCTGCAGATAAGTAGATCTGATCAGTGTTCTGATGTATCCTTGCAAAAATTATGTTTTGATTAAATTATGAAAAACAAATGTAAAATATAGATTGATAGAATGACAGAGGTGTGCAATTGGCCTTTAAGTAATTACCAGGTTGGGGAAATTCTTAATATTTCCTGTAGATAACTGACTGTATTCAATTAAATATCCTTGAAAGGAATGTAAGGCTTATGAGAAGGGCCTAGCGTTTTATACGATTTGTTTTTTCATTTGTAATTCAACTGCCATCTTGTAGATGTCCCTGCAGAGACTCCTAATTCACAATTAATACTCATCAGTGGCACAGAGCATTGTGAAATGTTTAAATGCATTTGAAGTTATTTTTAATAATATGACTAAATTTTTCCCTGGTAATGCCAGTTACATGATCAAGGCATACAGTGACATTCTTTGAGGTTTATTGCCAAATTTACTACATCTGACTTGTAATGCCCACTTAATAGCCCTTGCCAGCAATATCTGGGCAAATAATTTCCCCAAATTTACCAATCCAACAAGAACGCTGTACCTAGACTTTACCCATATATTTCTCACTTAAGCCATGCATAACAAGATGGGACACTTGGCATTCTGCTGCTAAATATAATTCCAAAAACATCCCTTTTCACGCAGGCTTTGTGGAAAAGGAAATGCACATTTCCCCAAAAACTATGGTGTGAAAGCACTTCCAGAAAATGCTTAAAGGTGTGCAAAGTTTTGATTGTGGTGCATGGCAAAGGACTGGTGCATCTAATTCAGTGGTTTGAAAGCCATGAAGTTAGAGTCCATCAAACATATTATGAAACTGCAGAGTTAAAATGTACATACTGAGCAATGGTGCAAGAGGTACACATCACAGACACTGCAATAAAACAATTTTGTGTAATAACCTTCCGTGACATTTCTGAAAAACTGACTCATTACTGCAACCCGGATCAATGCCAAATAAATCACATTTTATTCAACCAGATTGTAGCTTTCTGATGGCAGTAAGGCTATTCGACCCACAACTAGTGTGTAGTTTGTTCTGGAACCCCCTCCCTTTATTTTCTATTGCAGGATTTGATCCTAACTGTAAAACGGAAATGGATAAATACCTACCATATGCAAAACAAAACAACAGTAGACTTTGAATTAATATTGGATTAAAGCTGAATAATTGTTTCCCAATGTAACACAGAAGGCAAAAATATATTTGTCAGTTGTTACCAATTCTGTAGATGCTGAATAAAGTGTTTCTTCTTATGGCCATGTTTTACAGAACAACATCAACATATGAGACAAGGCAGGGTTAACCAACTGACAATGCCTACATTTGAAAAGGAAGTTTAATGCCCTGCACATTTTATGTCATGAAACTGTAAGTGACACTTAATGTGCTGCTTGCAAACAACCTTACATTATTATTATTATTATTATTATATCTTTGTAAAATATGTGATACTGCACTGATGTGATGATTTCAGTGCTTTATATAAATTGTTCCAGGAAGCAGGTTTTTTTTACTCTTGTTTTGACAAATTGCGTCTTACTACAAGTATAATGAAACAATTAAATTATTTATATACACATTCTAGTATTTATGTACACATAATATCAAATAAGACGTATTAGTAATAAAGGACTGTATGACTAAATGTTTATTTAAATTAAACAGTTAATCAATTGCGCAAACATGCGTTAATAGAACTTATTAATGAATAAGTGGTTAATTAAGCCAACTACTTGACCACCTTGTGCTGGTAGGAGTAAAGTGCAGTCTAAATCTGTAGCTAAGGCCTTGCACTCACGTGATCTTTGGTCGTCAGGAGCTGATGACAACATTTTTAACCCTTTCAAGACAGCTTCACTGATTTGCTTTTCATACATGCTGCACCTCCAAACGCCCACTTTAAGCCTAAACTTTGTGTACACTGAACTTTCTGCTTTTATTATTATTATTATTATTATTATTATTATTATTATTATTATTATTATTATTATTATTATTATTTCTTGGCAGATGCCCTCATCCAGGGTGACTTACAACATAAGTGCAATACAAAGTGCAAGAATACAGTTTAGTACAAGGCATCAAACATTACAAATTCAAATTTACACTATACAAAGCAATTCAAAGTATAATACATTTTACAACTTCCAGTTTACACAGGTAAGTACAGTAAGTGAGGTCATACATCCTGGGATGTATGTCAAGATGTAGGGTCACAGTCAAGGGCTATGGGAAAGGGAGCAAGGGGGAAATTAATCAATCAAGGATACAAGTATTAGTAACGCAAGAAGCAAGATAAAATGCTGTGAAGTGCTATCTTACGGGGATCTTTTGTTTGGAAACACTAACTTTCACAAAAGGAATGAATGCTGTCTTGAGTTCAGGTGTCGTGATCCCTTTTATTCTTCCTTCTCATTCACATGCAAGCTTGCCTCTCTTGCAGTGAACTCTGTGCCGTGGCTGGTGAGCAGCCTCTCGGATGTGCAGCTCTGCGGGTCCCTGGGGGGGGGGCGGGGGGGCGGCTTGTCAGTTGTGTATGTCCCCTGCTCGCAGCCCCAGGGTGTCAATGACGCCTGGCTTGGCGGCTCGCACTCCTGTCTCCAGCCCCCGAGGTGTGGGAGGCAGGCGCTGGGCTGTGGTAAGAGAACTCCAAAGTTAGGTGCGGAGAACTGACACCCGCCTTCAACACTGCATCCTTAAGAAAGCGGCTCTGGTTCCTCTAATTAGCCTGCACACGGCTACACATTTTTTTCTTCTTCTTTGCTTCATGGTTGGGGGGAAGAGGGGAGAGGGAGAAAAGACCCATATGCTCGCTCTCCATTTGTCCGCAAGAGAACTCTCCTGGAGTAGGAGGACTTGGCCTAATGACAAACTCTTTCGATTCAGGGACTGCATCCAATCTGCCCCCTCCAATCAGTTCTAGGGGGCATGAAAATGAATAGGCAAAAAAGAAAAGGAGGGCGAAGAAAAGCCAAAAGCGTGTTTTATACAAAAAGCCAACCAACTTGGATGATCATCCCTTTAGTGCTGGCAAACTCTGAGAAAGTGGAAATGAACACTCTCTAATTCAGGAAATTGAAAATAAATTAGTGAACCACTTACAAATCACTTATAAAGAACCTGCCAGCCACAGTGCAGCATTTTGTTCATGTGTGAATGCTGATGTGCAGAAAGGTATATGTATTTTAAAAAGTGGTGTGTGTCAGTTGGGATCAAACCAGTATTACATAGAGAATATAGGAGTTCCATGTTATATAGCATTTTTTTATAAAAGCATTTGTTTCAGAGGTCATGACTGGGCTGTTGTTCAAGATGGGACCTGTTACAGAGCCTCCTAGCGCTGGGCCTGACAGTGGCCATTTTCCTCAGTTCCACACCAATGTGGAGGCCAAGATCCATGAAAATGCAAAGATGTGGGCCTCTTATAAAAAGACAGCCTCTAATTCACTAACACCCGACTGCTCAGAGGAAGAAGGCCAGAGCAAAGTTTAAAGGGGATGACCTGGAGAAAAACAGGCAAAAGGTCCCCAAAAAGGAACATGAGAGAAAGGTTCTGTGGGGAATGTGCTGGAGGAGATGTGAGTGTAATTTAAGTACAGCAGTTCTCACTCTCTCTTTCTCCCTGTCTCTCTCTCTCAGAAATCTCTTAATTTCACATTCATATGTTTGAAAGCAGGGCTGCAGTCGAAGCCAAGCGAGCGAGCGAGTGGGAGATGGAGGGAGAATATAATCCTGGCTAATAAATCATCCGGTCATTGGTGCTCGGGCTAATTCACAGAACAGATCGTGTTTATCTCGGCTTTTCAGTCGTGTGTGGGGACCGCAGATACTGGCCCACTCGGCTACTTGGCCCATTTCTCACCTTAATTTGCTGTTAGGATTTGTTTTAGAAGACTTGCTGAATTGGCTTTTGCATGTGAGCACACCTTCAAACACACTCACACATGCACACACACATAGATGTAGGGGGAATTTTTGTTTAGCACACCTTATAGCCAAGGAGGAGAATTGTAATTGTGGCATTATGATATCTAGACATTATCAAACTAGGACTAACTAAAAAGATAGGGGAATTGTAAGATACTGCCACATTATCACATTGCAGTTTTGTGATCATTGAGTAAAGTTTTCAACTGGAAATAATCACACCTTGGAAAAACTACACAGGCTTATGATACTTTTTGATACTGTTATGATACTGATCTTAGCCAGTTGTATAGATTCCAGCTGCTTGTGTATCAGCTTTTCTATACTGATTTATTTATGTATGTATGTATGTATTTATTTATTAGCAGAACCCCTTACCCAGGGCAACTTACAGTTTTCACAAGAAACATTACATTGAAGTGAAAACAATCATTGTGTACCCTCTTCAAATGAGAATTGCAGAACAGTCAGAATTATTATTATATACAATTATTATTATTATTATTATTATTATTATTATTATTTCTACTACTACCTTCGAATGGGGTTCAGAGACCTAACACGAGATGTTGTTGTCACTGTCCTTGAAGAGATTAGATGATTCCTGTCTTCTTTGTCTAACTAAGTATTTTCAGGTGAAAGCCCATGAAAGAAAGGGTCTTTTTAGTGGAAGGCTGTCTAAACTGACACTGATCCTCACTTAATGTCAAACTAAGGCACGGAAATAATAGAAGCAAATAATAATAATAGCTGCCAGATGTTCTTTTTGGAAGAGAAAATGTCAAAAACACTACACACTGGCAGATCACCTGAGGTAAGATGTATTAATAACCTTCATTGATGGAGTATGTCTGTCCTTTTTCTTGCCATCTGTAGTATGGAATCTCCAGTGTGACTCATTCATCCAAATGTACAAGAAGAACCTAAGATTGGTAAGTGCCCTCTGATGCACAGTCTGCCAGAGGAAGAAGTCTTATTCACACCATCTCTTCCAGGCCCGATGCACTTTCCTAAATGGGGAAGCCTGTGACAAGGTGAGGACAATTGAACATAGTTGTTTTTTTCCCTTCCAAGTACATGAGAACAGTAACTTTACACCCATATTTTAGGTTCAACAATTTTTGCTTTGTTTATGGATCATACAGTGAGGGAAAAAAGTATTTGATCCCCTGCTGATTGTGTACGTTTGCCCACTGACAAAGAAATGATCAGTCTATAATTTTAATGGTAGGTGTATTTTAACAGTGAGAGACAGAATAACAACAACAAAATCCAGAAAAACGCATATCAAAAAAGTTATAAATTGATTTGCATGTTAATGAGGGAAATAAGTATTTGACCCCTTCGACTTAGTACTTGGTGGCAAAACCCTTGTTGGCAATCACAGAGGTCAGACGTTTCTTGTAGTTGGCCACCAGGTTTGCACACATCTCAGGAGGGATTTTGTCCCACTCCTCTTTGCAGATCCTCTCCAAGTCATTAAGGTTTCGAGGCTGACGTTTGGCAACTCAAACCTTCAGCTCCCTCCACAGATTTTCTATGGGATTAAGGTCTAGAGACTGGCTAGGACACTCCAGGAACTTAATGTGCTTCTTCTTGAGCCACTCCTTTGTTGCCTTGGCTCTGTGTTTTGGGTCATTGTCATGCTGGAATGCAGTTGCAGTTGTCCTGTCCCCTTAGCAGAAAAACACCCCCAAAGCATAATGTTTCCACCTCCATGTTTGACGGTGGGGATGGTGTTCTTGGGTTCATAGGCAGCATTCCTCCTCCTCCAAACATGGCAAGTTGAGTTGATGCCAAAGAGCTCGATTTTGGTCTCATCTGACCACAACACTTTCACCCAGTTCTCCTCTGAATCATTCAGATGTTCATTGGCAAACTTCAGACAGGCCTATACATGTGCTTTCTTGAGCAGGGGGACCTTGCGGGCGCTGCAGGATTTCAGTCCTTCACGGCATAGTGTGTTACCAATTGTTTTCTTGGTGACTATGGTCCCAGCTGCCTTGAGATCATTAACAAGATCCTCCCCGTGTAGTTCTGGGCTGATTCCTCACCGTTCTCATAATCATTGAAACTCCACGAGGTGAGATCTTGCATGGAGCCCCAGACCGAGGGAGACTGACAGTTATTTTGGGTTTCTTCCATTTGCAAATAATCGCACCAACTGTTGTCACTTTCTCACCAAGCTGCTTGGCGATGGTCTTGTAGCCCATTCCAGCCTTGTGTAGGTCTACAATCTTGTCCCTGACATCCTTGGACAGCTCTTTGGTCTTGGCCATGGTGGAGAGTTTGGAATCTGATTGATTGATTGCTTCTGTGGACAGGTGTCTTTTATACAGGTAACGAGCAGAGATTAGGAGCACTCCCTTGAAGAGAGTGCTCCTAATCTCAGCTCGTTACCTGTATAAAAGACACCTGGGAGCCAGAAATCTTGCTGATTGATAGTGGATCAAATACTTATTTCCCTCATTAACATGCAAATCAATTTATAACTTTTTTGAAATGCATTTCTGGATTTTTTTGTTGTTATTCTGCCTCTCACTGTTAAAATACACCTACCATTAAAATTATAGACTGATAATTTATTTGTCAGTGGGCAAACGTACAAAATCAGCAGGGGATCAAATACTTTTTTCCCTCACTGTATATCATTTTGACTAACACCTTCAATCGGAATAATCATGCAGACCCTCTGTGTAGAATAGCCAGTTATTACTAGTGCATTACTACCCTGGTGTTTAGAACAAATTGTAGTTGAAGGATTGGATTTTTTGGTACTAAGTCAATACTTTTCTAGCAAGACAGGGTCCACAGATGGACTGAGGGGTTGTGATAATATTGCTACTTTAATTTGTTCACTACATCAGCAGAATTTCCCTGAGCTGTGCCGGAATTGGGCCCTTGAGTGTTATAGTGCTTTAAGTATTATTATTTTTTTATTTCTTCTTTTTTTTTACCCCCGTCAATTTGCTGCATTTTTAAAATGTAAAGGTCCAAGTTTTGATTTAATCTGGGGCTTTAATTGCACAAACTATTTTCAAACAAACTATACAGGAACAATAAACTAGATTTAATTCCTGGCCATAATGGTTTCTATTACATCCCATTAGAAACTGCAGAGACATCACTATCTATTTACTTCTTTCTTTGTAGACACTTGTTTTCATATCCCTCTTTTCAGTAGCAATCTCACACAACATCACATAGTGACTGAGCTCACAAGCCTTGTCTTTGTTGATTGCAATGTAAGAGGGTTTTTTTTAAGTGTGAAATTATAATGGTAATATTGCAAAATATTTCTCAGGAAGTGTAACCGTGTCCTCAGGCCACTTCAATACCCATGGATCCAATTAATCTCTGTCATCCCACAGAAATCTAACTTTCAATATTCAGTGTATAGTGAAATTCTAAAAGCTCAATTTGTGGAGGCATTCCAAAACCTTTACAAATCCTGCACTGTGCATGTGTTTTAATATATATTTTGAAGGTGGTATTTTATGATATGTATATGTTAGGTATTGTGTTTTTGCCATTTTAATTTTTTTATAAAAGGATTTGGGTTTTTAATAATTTGATGTTCACTCACAGTACTTAACACTTGCTAAACTTTCTTTGGCCTATTCTTCCCAAAAGCTGCAGGGAATGCTGCCCCTGACTGACTGTGTATAGTACAAGCCACTTTTAGTGCCATTTAGTGGGCAACAAGTACATCAAAAAGCAAAACCTGAATTGCTTCTTTTGCCCATTTTTTATGACAATATTGAAGTGGGGTTTGAAAATAAGGCAATACAGGAATTGACTTATACATCATCATACCTCAAATGTCACATAGAAGATGAAAAAAAATGCAAAAAGATCTTAAGTGACCAGCTGACCTTGACAAGTTATAAAATTCCACAAAATAATGAGGTTCCTGGAGGCGAAAATGTAGGCAAGTGGGAGACCAGCTTGGCAAAGATGAGACAGACGAGTATACAAACTGACAATGGGAATGTGTAGTAGGAGGGCTGGGAACAGAAAATCGCACGAGTCAAAGGTAAGGACTGCTTTATCACAACACTCCGGGCCTTTCATTTTCACTTTGTAATGAAGTGTGAACAAACAGAGAGAGCGAAAAAGAAAAGAAAAAAGAAAAGAATTTACAATGAAACAAAAAAGGGAAAAAACAAAACAAATACACGGACCCCGGGTGCGTTCCGAGAGGCCGCCAGCCTGCGTGCGGATGGTTGAGTGACAATTGGGAGTGTTGTGGTGACATTGTGTTCCTGGTGAAAAGGCCGCGGCGCTCTGAATGGGGAGGCGCGGAGAGAGACAGATTGCGTTTTAACAGCAATCGCTGTCATCTCAAACAGATGTCAACTTCCCATCTTCCCATTGAAGGGCTGTGTTTGTATTGTTCTTTGGCCTTTCCCTGCAGTCCCCCTTTGACAGACCCCACCCCCCCACCCTCCCTCTCTCTCGATTATTCCTCTCCCTGTTTATCTTGCTGTATTGAGAGCGCGAGTTGCCCCATGAGGAGAAGCATTTAAAGTGAATTCACAGTGCCATCAACTCTAGTATATCACTGCTTTATTTCTTCCCACACATTGTGTTTATTTAACTAGGAAATAGACATAAAGAAAGAAAAAAAAGAAAAACAGTACATAGATTTAGATTTAGTTTTTGCAACGGACAAAGATATTTATCCTTCACTTCTCCAGAATATAAGAAATTTCTGTCTGCATATACAGATCAGGGTTGATTCTTTCCATTTTCATTTGTATTATCATGCCAACTTTGACTGCCTGCTTTCTTAGCTGTAATTAGAACATATTAAGCCATCTCTGTCTTAATTGAAGCATTTAAGTTTGAAGCATCTCTTCTTCGGTAAGGCTCTGACTTATTTTAATCAGGGTGGAAGGCAGGCATTTTACCTTTTTAATGAGCAGACAAACTCATCACGTTCATTCTTGTTTTAAACACCAAAACATATGATCAGAACAAAAATTAAGCAACTGTATATGCGACTTCGCACAGCTTGAGGGAATGACACCACAGTGGCGACTTTCATTTTGTAATATATCGGCAGCAAAGGTTTAATCTTGTTTCCTATTGACACAAATATGTGTCTGTATCCCATTCTTTTAACGGAGAAGTATGTGTACGTGAAGTATGCCTATCTTAAGGTGTGTGATCTCAGCTAACACATTTCAATCTGGAAACATTGTGTGAGATGGTATTTTGATTGTATTTTGGTTCTGAAGTGAGAAACATGCTTCAGAAATATTTTACCCTGACCACATGGTGTCATTAATGTTCTCTGACTGTGGTAGAGTAACTTTGTTTGCATCTATCTTAGGCCCATCTCTACAAATGTAATTATATCAAAATTCAGTTTTTTGCATGAATATATATACAGGGAGGTCTTACTTAACACAGTAGATAACACTGAAACCATGTAAAACGAAACCCACTTCTCCATAGGAAGAAATGTTATAAAAGAAGATGCAAACATATTAGCCTTACATGTAATGTATGTAAGTAATAAATGAATAATAAACAAATGTTGTAAGATCATTTACCTTAAAAAATACTTGTAATCTGCTTCCAAATACATTCCCTGCAGTCTACACATTATGTGTTGCCGCAACATTGTTGTGTTCACATTATTGCAATGTAGCCATAACATTGTTTGGTCAGCTTGGATCTAGGCTAAACCAAAATCCTTACAGAAGAGAATGAGAAAATGAGAAAAAATTAAAAATAAAAATAATAATAATAATAATAATAATAATAATAATAATTATATATATATATATATATATATATATATATATATATATATATATATATATATATATAGGCCTTGCATATTCAACTTTCCATAAGTATTCATAATATTAAATGTGATTTAAAGCATTTTGCATTAAAGACAAGATACACAAACATGAATTCATATTACATTTTAGTATGTATGTGTAGGCCCCAAGTCATGAACAACATAATAATAATAATAATAATAATAATAATAATAATAATAATAATAATAATAATAAAGAGCAATATTAATATTATTTCTACTATGTGAGAATTATACTACTGAGAGGGCAGTGGGATGGGATTATATATATATAATCACTGAATTATATCCACAGTGTGAAACATAAGTCAACTGAGGCTGATCAGACCCAGAGGTCACTGACTGTGAAACAGGGGAGGAACAGGGGGACAGGGAGTGAAGAGATGATGGTAAAGAGAAAAGAAGAAGCAAAAAGCAAAGGCAAACCTGGTGTCACAGCCCTGGCATGTAGCTTGCAGGCAGAATAAAAAAGCTTTTTTCCCCCCTCTGGGGGCCTGAGAGGTCAAGGGTCAGGCTTGTGACAGGGCCTGAGCGGTGAGATAAGACTGATTTAGTGGGGAATTATTATGCTCGGTGGAATTTAGGAAGAAGGCACTCTAATCTGGAAGCATTCTGAGCTCATAATGTGACACAGATAATCATCTCAACCTCTCCCCCTCCTAATCACCCTTACACATCCCGATATCGGCCTGGCCCAGAAGTGCCTCCTTCCCTGCTCTTCAGCGTGGCGGCTTTATACTGCCGGGCCTCAGAGGTTGAGGGCCACCAGCTCCTGGGCATCAGGCCATGCAGGTCTTTGTCACTCCCCAGGCTGACTGTGGAGGTCAGTGTTGTTTTGGGACAGGGGCTTCCAGCTATCTCCTGAAGCGCTCAAGTGCAGTGCATTACACTTCTCACCAGACAGATCTAGTCACTCCCCACTGTGCATGTCTGTCCCTGTGCAGTGCAGTGCAGTGCAGTGTCTGCTCTTCTCAGACCAAAAGCCCTAGCGATCCTCTGCGGCTGTCTGATTCCTCTGCTCCCTAGTCATTTGAACACGTTCACAATTAACATCAGGGAAGCTAGTGCAACTGAATCTTGAAGTCTAATTGTAAAGGGCATGTCTGTTTGAGATTGCCTGTGTGATCTTGGTTGTACCCACTAGCTCGTAGGAATAGCCCTGGGAAGTCTCGACACAAACCGTAACCAAAACAGGCAGTCTCATATTGTACTGTGGGCTGCATAACTACTTACTGCTATGCTTATTCTGCTTTTCAGACACATTCAGATACTATAGTCAGATTGTGTATCTATAACGGTTAATTATACATATAAATTATTGTGGTCTAAAATAGTCTCACCTTTTATTTGAAACTGTGGTATTCCGTAAATAGTTAACCTCAATAAATATTGTTTCTCTTACTTATTTATCCAGGATATTATCATCATCTGTGAGTTTGTTGAACCCTGATGGAGGTTTAAGGTCCTGTTTGATTGAACTGAGTTAAGACAGGGGGTGTGTCAACTTTATACTGCCACTCCATTAATCAGTGATAAACAGAATTAACGTGTGTGTGTGTGTGTGTGTGTGTGTATACATAGTTGTATGTTTGTTTGCATGGTTATATATGTCTATATTTGCATATGTACAGTATAGTGTGGCTGCAGAGTGAAAGAGATACACGGCATAAGTCCATCAGTTCACAACAACCTGTATTTTGGGTGGTGTGTCAGTTCGCACTGGCCTGTACCTGTTCCTATAACGAGCCAGCACATGGCTTTGAATCTTTGTTTGGTGTCTATTCACCTGTGACTCTGCACATCTGATAAAGTGTGCTCTATATTCTTAATAGAAAAGTCATATTTCTATCAGAGCCTAGCAATTCTGGGAGGAAATGCGTCCATAAATATTGGTGATTTACATTTCCAGAGAACACAATTTGTCACATTAAAATGTAGTTTTCATCCATAAACATAAGCTTTCGTATGGAAATCCAGTTTCCAAGCGAGTGTATGGGATGTGTAATTAATTAGTGTGTGTGCATGTGTGTGTGCATGTGCGTGTGCATGTGTGTGTGAATGTAGGCTGTATGTAATATTGGTTTGTGTAAGTGTGTGGTGGAGGAGGTGGTGGTGTAGTGTAAGCGGTATGTAGTCTATGTGTGTGAAAGGAGGTGGTGTAAGAGTGTGTGTGAGTCTGTGTGTGTGCGTGTGCATGTGTATACATGCTTGTCTGTATGTGTGTGTCTGTGTGCACATGCGAGTAGAGGTTTGTAATGTGTAGTGTGTGTGGCTGTGTGAGTGTTAGGGCTGTGTAGTGTACGGCATGAACTGCTACCCTTGGAACAGATTACTTCTCTTATCAGCCTGCCCTGCACCTCAGCCCAAAGATAAGGACCAGGCCACTACCCCTCTAGAGAGACTCCCCTCCCAGTCTCAACCAGCCAGCGTCCCTCCCTCCGACCTGCCCCTCCCCCTGCCTCTCTCCCTGTCTCTCTCTCTCTGTGCTTCATGATGTGATTTCTCGTTCCAAGCAGTTTCTTCTTTGCTCAGAATTAGCCCGCGTGCCGCCTTCCTGCCTGGTCCTTATCTTCAAGCTGCCGTCCCGCGTAATTATTATTATGTGTCAGGGAGATAATTTGAAATCGGCAAAAAAAAAAAAGATAGGGGAGTTTAAAAAAAAAAAAACAGCAGCAGTGGCTTCTTTGGTTGTAGGTGCTTATCTGACCTTGGGCAGAGCTCAAGCTCATTGTTAGGCAAATCTCGTGTGCGGGGAAAATAGAGAGAAGGAGAGAGAGAGGGAGGGAATGTTTTACACAGAGATAGGAGGGAGAAGAAAAAATGGTGGTAGGGGGGTTGTCGAGGAGGGAGAACAGGGACAGAGGGGTAGAAGGATTTAGAAGGAAGAAAAGAAGAAGGTGACAGCCAATGCAGAAAAGGGGGAAGGGGAAGAAGGGGACTGGCTGGCTTTTCAGATTCCTTCAAATTAAAAAGACTTAATTGCAGCCCGTCAACAAGGAATACAGTGAGGTGGGACATTTCTTGTGTTCTCCTAATGTCTTTTGCGCTCACAGCGGAACAAATTCCATACAAGAAAATGTCTCTTTAGCTGTACATCAAAAGGGTTTACGGAAGTAAGATCTTGCACAGTAGCAGGCGCCATACATATATGCCGACTCCATGCTTCACATTACACTTATTTAGTTAAATACAGCCTTGCGCCCTATGCCTGCCGGGATAGTTAAATACAGCATTGCGGTATTTTGATCTCCAGATTAACAGTCAGTTCACCGTTTAGGACAAACAGCGCAATGTAAGGTACAGATAAATATTCTTGGGGTAATAAGACAATAAGACACTTAGTCTAGTTCAATAGGATTAGCAGGGTTTTTCTCAGTAATGAAAATGGAGGATTTTGTTGTATTTACTTTTGAACAGGATCACATCTTTCTGTCAATCTATTTATGTATGTATCTATTTGTGTCAGGGCTCCTTTCCCTATCGAAGGCTCTGTTTCTACACATCTAATCTATCCACCCATCTTATCTCTCTCACTGTCTCCCTCTGTTGTCGTGCTGATACAAGCGGTGTAATGCTGGGGATCGGGCCATGGTTTGCATGGCAAGGCGCCCAGTTGGCACTGCAGCTCCGAGGAGGCAGGCTGGCACTCGCAGAGCCCCGCTAGCTCTGACAATAGCGAGGTTGAGAGGGGTTAATTCCTGCCCGGGCACGGCGGACAATGCAACTCTCCGTGGGAGTCCTGTAGCGCTCGGCGGTGCCAGAGTGTTGCCTGGCGCTGTCCTCGAAACAGCGTTGTCTCAGCTCCCGCCATCCTTGGCAAGCTCCTCTGCCAGCCGAGAGAACATGAAAAACCTGTCCCATATTCCTCTCCAGCACACTTAAAGGGGAAATTGACATTTAAAAGGACTTAAAAGGACATTTTAAGGACATTTTATGCTGGCTGACAGGATACCGGTTTTACTTACCACTCTCTGCAGTTAACTCTTTATCTGTCATTATCTAAAGGATCAAATATAGCAATGAATGAAGATAACAAATAGACTAGCGCAAGTGATCAACTCTACTAAGCACAAGTTGAGTCCTACAGCCCAGACAGCCTTGGCTCGAACCTCCAAGGGGAGGGTAGGTGAGTGTGTGGGCTTCGTGCCGAGTGGGGTCAGTTCATGCCAGGCAACACTGACCCCAGCTTCTTACAGGGCAGCCCATGGGCTCGACAGTGTTATAAGTGAGAGCTGTAACAGTCCCCCCAACACTGTTGTAGTTCTTCTGTGCTGTGTGAACAGGAGCAGATGGGATTTCACCAGACGCTTGTGCTTTTTCTATCTGTGTTAGTATGATACTTACAGTGGTGAGCCACAGCAAGAAAGCAGTTAATAATCGAAGATTCAATTTCTCCCCCCCAAAATATTGATCCCCCATGGGAAAATTGGGCTCCAATGACCAATTAAGGGGCTAAGCTGTTGCTGCCCTGTTATAACATCGATAGATTAACCAAACCCAAGGATACCTAATTTGTAAATGAACAAATGTCAGTGATGATAATCAAGAAAATGTATAACACACAATATGTACCCTTCTTTATTTTGAAAACAGACATTATTTGGATGTGGTTTAAAATGATCATATTTTGAGATAATTTAGTGAGTGAGGATTTCAGGAGTGCTGATGAAAGCTGTTATTATGATAGCCACCTTTGACAACTGGGAAAGACCAGACCAGTACAACCGACACACTGCACTGACATTCAAGCCAGAGCCACTTCTAAACCATGTTGACTGGTGTCAAGCTGACTGGAAGAATGAGGTGTGGACTGGTTCCCACCAACAGGTCATTGTTGCACTAGGCACATCACGCCCTGGATGGAGAGAGGGGTGCCATGCTTGCAGATTCAAAGACTGGAGGTCTTCATCTTTGTGGGATGTGACTAACGACTTCAGAATCAGGTTAACCTCTTCTTTAGGCCGTGTAGAGTTTATTCAAACAGGCCAATCCAATAGCATTACAAGCTACTACATAATGTATGAATGCAGTGGGCTAACAGGCCTCTGTGTATGTATGCTTTCTTTTGTTATGTTTCCAGTACTTTCCCAGTAGTGTTCTCCCTATTTCAATAATTTCTACCTATCCATCTATTCATCTATTCATCTATCTATCTATCTATCTATCTATCTATATATATATATATATATATATATATATATATATATATATATATGAATGAAATGAATGGATCCAAGAACAAACAAAAATATTACATCATTGAGACATTGAGAGACTGAAAATGTTAAAATGACAATGGACCGGACACATTGTAAGAAGAAGTGATCAAAGATGGACAAAGGAAGCTATCCAATGCATCCCAAGATTTAAAAAAAAATACTCAGAAACTACAAACAACACAACGAATTATGAAAAGATGTGTGCTTGGATAAATGAGAAAACACAGAAAATCAAATAGATTGTTCCGAGAACAAACAAAAGTATGTGACATCATTGAAAGAGTGAAAATATTAAAATGGCAATTGGCAAGACGAATGACAAGAAGAACAGACCAAAGGTTTTCAAAAGAAGCTATAGAATGGATTTCAAGAGATTAAAAAAGACCTAGAAGAAGAAGACCACATACAAGATGTGAAGGTGAAATAATAAACTTTGCAGATGTGACATAGTTCAACTCGGAAGCACTACCCGGGGGGGGGGTTCTGCGCACTTCCGTAGGAACTGATCAAAACGTCACTCTATCAAAGCTGCCAGTGGCGCCGGCACCTGTCACTCAGAACAGGTCCCTTCCCACTTCCTGTTCTATAAAAGGTGATGTCAGCGCAGGTTCATCCTCTTTTGCCATTTCGCCAGGACTCGAGAACGTGAGCTCTCTGTGTCTTGTCTGTGCATTAGACCCTTATTGTTATTTAACAATTATTATTCGGTTGGTTGGCTTCATGGCTGTGTTGTTCACCACCATTTATTATTGTCTGTGTCTGTTTGTGTTATATTAGTTATTATTGATAGTTATTATGTCTGTGCTCAGGGGCTCCGGTGCGCTTTGGTTTCAGTTTAGGCTACTATTAGAACACTTGAAAAATAATAGTCGTGTTTATATAGTGCCTTATATATTCCGACTGCTTGCTGTGTTGGTTTTTTGTCCACAGGGCTTTTTCCTCCACAGCAGGAGCGCTAGCAGTGGCAGTAAAATCAAAGGCCTGGCTGCCCAGCCTGAGCCTTGGTGTGTCGTAAGAGATCTCGCCCACGTGAGGTGCTCCTCCTCCGCTGGCTTTCGCCTGCACTACAGCCTGCAGCTGGGGCTGTAGGAGATCTCGCTGTCTCAGTTCACTGAGAACGAGCTTTGCTTAGCCTCCTTGTCCGTGTGTGCAGGCCTCGGTTTTAGATCCCACTACGGCTGGTGGTCTACTACCCTCGGCCCCCTTGGACCCCGGAATCCGTGTCACCCGGTGTCCACATAAAACCCTGGCACACATGGTGTGGATAAGCCTACGCTTGTATCCAGCACCTGGTGCTTGGCATACACAGTGTTCAGTCCGGCAACAGCAAGGTTGCATTTGGTTAGTGTTGCAGTGCCCCTGTGTACATAAACGTTGCTGGGTGGAGATGCACTTACAGCGGCGAGCCCACTAAGTGCTCCACTTTCAGTTCTTGTGTGCCCCGGGTGCAAACACTGACCACTGCACGTTTCCCTCTTCACGCATGTGTGTGCTCGGCGATGAGCTCCTCTCGCCCCTGCCACTGTGCCACTTGTGGCCACCGCACCTTGCCCGCCTGGAGTGGGGAGGTCCTATGCCCCATCTGTCTGGGCACCAACAGTGGGCGCGATTTGGCCACGACTTCCGGGTCCACTATGGCGAGTCATGGGGGGGTCCCGGGGGCGCAGGATCTCCGCCTCTCCCCGAGCCCCTCTGGCTCCTCCAGGATTGTAGTGCTAGAGACAGCTGTGCCTCCCACGCTTGCATCTCCGCCTGCACCTGCAGCCGCGCCCCCCCTGCCTGACTACGGCCGTGCACCCCCGCCCGTGCAAGTGAACGACACCCACGGGCTCTCTCCCCCTCTTCTGAGTCGTCGCTTGCCTCCTCCCCGCCGCGCCGTAGGCAACGGAGGTCAGGCTCCATGGACAGGGAGCGTGATGAGGCCATCCATGCCTTAAACAGCAGGATGGAACAAATCTGCGCTCTCCTGGCCACACACCATGACGCTCCACTGCCGGCTCACACCGTGCCATTGGAGACTGAGGGGAGTCTATCTACTCCATCCCAGGATGAAGGAAGTAAACAGTCCACCTGGGAGGAGGACCGCCTGTCTCTGGGTCTGCATGCGGACTCAGAACTTCAGGTGGAGCTCATGGAGGCGGAGCTGCTCTCACCCACCCCTCTTCCTCCGTTGAGCGTGGACATCCCTCCTGCTCCTATGGGACAGGACTGGAAGTTCTGGGTGGTGATCCAGAGGGCTGTGGAGTCTCTCCAGCTCCCCTGGCCCTCTGATCCTGCCCTGCCGCGCTCCAGGTTCAAGAGGGGTCAGCGTTTGCTGCAGCCCACACAGGTCCTCCTGCTGCTGCCTGACTTCCTTGGCTGCCTGACCTCCTGTCCCAGGCACGACGGGTCGGAAGTGTCGGACAGGACCCGCCTCATGGATGCCCCTATCACCTTTGGCCCCTCTGTGGAGGAGATGCTGTCACGCACCCTCCAAGAGAGGGAGCAGTCCCTGCAGCTGGCCTGGGTTTACCCCGTTGCACCTCAGGACCAGCAGCGCAGGCAGCCTGTGGCAGTTCACCGACGGGGAGGCCCCCCCGACTGCGGCTCCCAGTCCAGGCCACAGCCCCGCCCACCTGCCGATCTCCATCAGCGTCTCACTGGCAGGCAGGCGCCCCCCCCCCGGCAGCCCACGGCAACTCGTGGTAGGAGGGGGCCTGACCCGACCCCACCTCCTCCACCACACGAGCCCAGTCCCTGAGGCGTTCCAGCAACCTCTGGCCCACCCTTACACCCCCCAGCAACTCTCAAATTGGCAACTTCACACCCCACACCCAAGACTCTTGGGTGCTCCAAATTATATCAGTTGGCTATTCCCTGCAGTTTCAAACACATCCACCCCACTTCCGAGGCATGGTGTGGACGCAAGTGAGGGACCCGTTGCAGTGTGCGGTTTTTCGTGTTGAAATCGCCGCACTCCTGGAGAAGCAAGCCCCCACCAGGGCAGCACGAGGGATTCTATTCCCCATACTTCCTTGTGCCCAAGAAAGATGGCGGTTTCCACCCCATCTTGGATCTGAGGCGCCTGAACTGCCACCTCAAGCTGTTGAGCTTCAAGATGCTCAACCTGCGCACCATGTCCCAGGCCTTCAAGCCCGGCAACTGGTTCACCACGGTGGATCTGAAAGATGCGTACTTGTACATCCTCATTGCGCAGGTGCACAGGAACTTTCTCCGCTTTGCCTTCGAGGGCTGAGCATTCAAGTTTGCTGTTTTCCCCTTCGACCTGTTGCTAGCCTCACGCACTTTTTCCAAGTGCATGGATGTCGTGTTGGCCCCCTTGCATTGCCAGGTGGTCCACGTCCTCAATTATCTAGACGACTAGCTGGTTTGTTTTCACTCAAGGGAGCAGGTTCAGAACCACACGAACCTGATTTGAGGCTGCCTCTCCAAATAGGGCCTCGAGAGAAGAGCTGCCTGATGCCAACTCAGCAGGCACAGTTCCTTGGACTGCGCCTCGATTCCATTGCAATGCTCGCCACACTGGTGCCAGAGAGAGTTGCCTCCATACGCACGTGGCTCTCCCTCTTCTGACTGAGAGCTCGTGTCAGGGTGTCCCTTTGCCAGAGGCTGCTGGACCTCCTATCGGCTGCATCACAGACCGCCCCCCTGTCAAGTCCCTGTCAATGCTCAAAGTGTATTTGGTGGCCATCTCTGCATGTTATGTTTGGATTGATGGCGAGCCCCCTGGGTCTCATTTCCTGGCTGTGCAGTTTGTAAAAGGAGCTCGATGGCTGTGGCCTACTCGCACCCCTTCACTGCCCGCATGGCGCCTTGATTTAGTGCTGGATGCACTTTTCCAAGCCCCATTTGAGCTGAAGCTAGTGTCACTTAAGACTGTGTTTTTGCTGGCAATCACCTCTGCAAAACGCGTGAGAGAGTTACATGGAGTTACATGGAGCGCAGATACAGGTCCAGGCGCATTCAAAGCAGCACCTCTCGCATTGGGTTGTAGACACCATTACCATGGCCTACGAGTCCACTGGGACCCCGGTGCCTGAACACCTGGTGGCCCACTCAACTCGAGGTGTTGCCACATCGTGGACCCTTTTTCAAGGCGCCCCCTTGGCAGACATTTGTGCGGCTGCAGCTTGGGCCACGCCGCTTACATTTGCTCGGTTCTACAGGTTGTACGTGACGGGACCAGTCCCTTCCATTGGGAACCCGGTGTTGGCTGCAGTTGAGCCTCAGTAGCCTACAGGCTCTGGCTCCTGCCTTTCCTCTTCCAGTCTGCCCCTGTTAAGCGCATCCTGATGGAGCTATTTGAACCGTGTCTTCCCTTCCACCAGACTATGCCTTCCAGTCGAGTACCCACGCGAGCTGCTCTTGGACTTGCTGACAGCCCTGTCGATGTATTCCCAGGGTCTGTCATGTGGCCTCCGGGTACGTTGCCTTACGAGGCCACCCGGTATATAGTTCGTTCATTATATATTGTGTTGTGGTGGTGCATGTGTCTGACCTGTACCCTGCTCTGTATATATATATATAATATGTGTTGGACAGCAGGTCTGTGGCCCGCTCTGGCTGTGTGCCATAGAGCAAGAGTCCGCTGCTGCTGCTGACGTGAGCAGGCTCTCGTGTTCCACTGTGTATATAGTTAATTTGTCAACACAGTAAAGCTCATGTTGCCCTGCGTTTGCTGGTCTAACCAGCAGGCGTCAACTGCTCCTGTGTTCCATGGGTGGCGCATGAGATGTTCCTATGCCCCGTGGTGTATATAGTTCGTTGGTATGAAATCAAAATTGTCAGCACAGTGGTGTTCTTCCACTCTGTATTATTCAATACATAGCAGACTAATACAGGGATAACCAGTGTTGTGTTTTAGTGGCCAAAACAGATCTCTTCCTTTTCTTTCCTGAGTTCCTGAAAACTTAATTTTACTCATTTAATTTCATATTTTCCATTCACCACAGTTCTTTAACAGTTGATGGATTGAAGGAACCCAGATACAGCAGGATCTGTGGCCAGCAACATAAAACACCTTCAGTATTGAATAACTGAAGTATTAAACACTGTACTTTCTTAAGTACAGTATTGGCATCGGCATTGGCACTTTGTGTAGCTCTCTTAAACTCAAGGAGCACTTAAAGGGAAACTTAATTTGTATAATGCAACTGACCACTGTTGCTTCGGCACTGCATGGATGGCACTGCTGGGCTGGGTCCTGCTGGGTGCAGTGCGCAGAGCACATGCTGTTTCTTGAAAAGACCCCTCCTTCCATTCTGTGTGGACCCGGACCCCCTCTGCAGCATAGTGTGTGGCCATTTCTGGAACAGTTACACACATTACCTAAACATTCATCCCTAAATTCAATCTGACACAAGGGACTGTAGATCCCCTTTCACACTAGCATCCTCTAAAATGGGTCGGCCCAAGTTACCAGACTGTGCTAAGCAGGTAACGTATGCAGCTCCTCGTGGTGTACTCCATAAGGAGGTTAGATTTCTGCTGACCCCTTTTCTTGGAGGATGTTGTCATATGGTACGTGCTCTGCTGACACTCGTCCATCATGCTATTTCGTCTCCATCTGCCCAGATCAGGGCTGGCTGACCCAAGTCCACACTCTACCCGTGTATATTGTTTTCCCACTAACAAAAATTGGAACCCGAATTGCTGAGGTGGGTTGTAAAGTTCTCCAAATTAATGAATGGGCCGTATGTTCCACCCTCTCATCCTACACAATGGATGTACCATCTTATCCCCATGAAAGGCACCCGTGGGAGTGAAAAAAAAAACCTTGCCATCACATTGAATGCATGTGTGGGGAAAGAGTTAAAGGAGGGAGTGAAGTGTGTGAGACTGCGAGCTGGGCCTATAAATTTCAATCAGCCTGGCTGGCTCAGAGCTGACGTGCTGCCTTTTCCAGAGAGGCAGGCTTCTTTAATTACCTCCCGCTCCGATGGAACAACAGTTCGTCCTTCTGTGTGATTTAAAACTGCCGATTCTTGTAATTAATCGTTCGTCTGCCCTTCGTTAGGAGAGAGAGAGAGGGAGGGAGAGACAGAAAGAGAGGGAGAGCGATGGTGGTGGTGGGGGGCGAGATAGGAGACCCATATGAGAAATGATTACGGTGAAGGACTGTGCTGGCTAGCAAAATGGAACGATGAAATGATTAAGAACTATGTAGCGTCTGGTGATTTAAAGATGCACTGTTTTTCAGATTTTTTGTGCAGGGAGGGCAGGGCAAGGAGACAGGGAAAGGGAGGGAGAGTGGGGAAAGAGAAGGAGCATTGGAGATAAGAGAGTGGATAAAAACAGAGGGATGTACTGAAGAGAGAGACAGACAGGGAAGGGGAAGAGTAGAAGCAGAGAGAGGGAAAGGATGGAGAAGGGTAGAGGGGGGCTGTGAAGGATAGAGGGATTACAAGTTTTGTGATGTTACATTGTGTTCTGAGGTTCGAGTGTCTTTGGAATTGGGTGCCTGTAATCGCCAGCTCCGATGCAGCATAATGGCTTGTTCCAGCAGTCTATGGAGATGCAAAGTTAAACCAGAGAATTTTGGCTTTCAATGTTTGCTTTGATACTGTTTATTGGCAGCATGAGAGCTTTGTTTCGCTTACATCAAGGATTATGCAGAACCCATGGCTGTAATTATTATTATTACCATTATTATTTGTAATCTTCTTTACCACTACCAAGTGCTCCACCACAATATATTTAGTCAGAACAAACATTCGTGTAGCTGGAAAACAAAAAATGTGCTGTTAATTCATCAGTCGACATTATGAACAAACGAACGGTTGTTTGCAAGTGCTAAACTAAAGCGTTACTGAAGAGCTGTGTGCTGTGAAGTACCCAGAGAGCAGGCGCTCCACTCTGTTTATATTTACACACCAGGTGCATATTGGAGCTTCTGTATGTGTAATGCACTCTAATCCCTAAGAGGAGAGATAATAAGATCCATTTGTCCTTCACTTATATTAAAAGGAAATTCATGGCTTTGCACTCATTTAGTTAGTGACACCAATAAATATCTGAATCTTGTGTAGACAATATACAGTGAAGGAAAAAAGTATTTGATCCCCTGCTGATTTTGTACGTTTGCCCACTGACAAAGAAATGATCAGTCTATAATTTTAATGGTAGGTGTATTTTAACAGTGAGAGACAGAATAACAACAAAAAAATCCAGAAAAACGCATTTCAAATAAGTTATAAATTGATTTGCATGTTAATAAGGGAAATAAGTATTTGACCCCTTTGACTGAGTACTTGGTGGCAAAGCCCTTGCAAATAGCCAAACAGTGACTCATGTGGCTGCAACTCAATACATAAAGCATGCAGACATGGTCAAGACATTTAGTTGTGGTTCGACCAAACATTAGAATGGGAAAGACGTGTGATCTAAGCGACTCTGATCGTGGTATGATTGTTGGTGCCTGATGTGGTGGGTTCAGCATCTCAGATACAGCAGACCTGGGATTTGCGCACACTACAGTCTCTATAAGTAACAGAGAATGGAAACAAAAAACATCCAGTGATCGGCAGTTCTGTGGGCAAAAACACCTTGTTAATGAGACAGGTCAGAGGAGAATGACCAGAGTCATTCAAGCTGTGGTCACAAATACTCAAATAACCACTCTTTACAACAGTGGTGTGCAGAAGGGCATCTCTAAACACATTGAACCTTGAAGCGGATGGGCTACAGCAGCAGAAGACAATGCCGGGTTCCAGTCCTGTCAGCTACGAACAGAAAGATGAGGCTACAGTGGCCATGTGATCACCAAAACTGGATGATTGAACATTGGAAAAACATTACCTGGTCTGATGAATCTCGATTTCTGATGTGATATTCAGATGGTAGGGTGAGAATTTGTCATAAACCACATGAATCCATGGATTCATCCTGCCTTGTGTCAAAGGTATTGGCTGGTGATGGTGGTGTATTGGTGTGGGGAATGTTATGCTGGCACACATTAGGACCCTTAATACCAATTGAGGATCATTTGATGCTTTCAAATGGATACTTCCAGCAGGATAATGCGCCATGTCACAAAGCACGCATCATCTCAAGCTGGTTCCACGAACATGTCAGTGTTATAGCACCTTGTTGAATCCATGCTGCGAATAATTCAGGCTGTTCTGGACAGAAAAGCGGGTCCTACCCGATAATAGATAGGGGTACCTAATAAAGTGGCCACTGAGTATGTGTATATATATATACAGATGGGTGACAAATTAAAGAAAACACCTGCAAAAATGAGTGGAGGAACATAACGGATGCAGATGCCTCCAAACAGGTGTACTGCATGATACAAATAAGCAATTAACATCCTATCATGCTCTGTGGCAAGTATAAAAACCCACGAGGGGTCACTGAATGATTTGATGAGTATGCCAAGGCGCATTGAAGCTGTTCTGGTGGCTCGTGGTGGCCCAACACCTTACTGAGATACTTTATGTTTGTTTTTCTATTAATTTGTCACCCGTCTGTATATATACATAAGAACATAAGAAAGTTTACAAATGAGAGCAGGCCATTCGACCCATCATGCTCGTTTGGTGTCCATTAGTATCTACACCGATCAGCCATAACATTATGACCACCTGCCTAATATTGTATAGGTCCCCCTTTTGCCGCCAAAACAGCCCTAAACCGTAGAGTCATGGACTCCACTAGACCTCTGAAGGTGTGCTGTGGTATCTGTGCACAGAAACAAGACACAAGGTAGTTATACTGCATCAGCAAGGTCTCTCCCAGGTAGAAATTTCAAGGGGCTGTCCAAGCTGTTTTGAAGAAGCACAAAGAAACAGGCAACATTGAGGACCGTAGACGCAGTTGTTGCCCAAGGAAATGTACTGCAGCAGATGAAAGACACATCATTCTTACTTCCCTTACTTACTTCCAGCAGTGCCATCAGCTCAGAATTGGCAGAAAATGGTGGGACCCTGGTACACCCATCTACTGTCCGAAGAAGTCTGGTCAGAAGTGGCCTTCATGGAATACTTGCAGCCAAAAAGCCATACCTCCAACGTGGAAACAAGGCCAAGCGACTCAACTATGCACGAAAACAAAAACAAAACAGAAGGCAGTTTATTCACTGAAGGGATGAAGAGCGATACATGAATGAGTGTCTGCAGGCAACAGTGAAGCATGGTAGAGGTGCCTTGCAAGTTTGGGGCTACATTTCTGCAAATGGAGTTGGGGATTTGGTCCGAATGAATAGTCTCCTCAATGCTGAGAATTACAGGCAGATACTTATCCATCATGCTATACCATCAGGGAGTCATGTGATTGGCCCCAAATCTATTCTGCAGCATGACAACAACCCCAAATACACAGTGAAAGTCATTAAAAACTAACTTCAGCGTAAAGAAGAGCAAGGAGTCCTGGAAGTGATGGTATGGTCCCCACAGAGCCCTGATCTCAACATCATCAAATCTGTCTTGTATTGCATGAAGAGAGAGAAGCAACTGAGGCTGCCTAAATCCACAGAAGAACTGTGGTTAGTTCTCCAAGATGTTTGGGCCAATCTACCTGCCAAGTTCCTTCACAAACTGTGTGCAAGTGTACCTAGAAGAATTGATGCTGTTTTGAAGGCAAATCAAATATCAAATATTGATTTAATTTAGATTTTTCTACTGTTCACTCACTTTGCATTTTGTTAATTGATAGTTAATTAATAGTTAGTTAATTTTTGAAAACATTCTTACTTTACAGCATTTTTTCACACCTATTGCACAGTACTGTGTATATATACACTCACCTAAAGGATTATTAGGAACACCTGTTCAATTTCTCATTAATGCAATTATCTAACCAACCAATCACATGGCAGTTGCTTCAATGCATTTAGGGGTGTAGTCCTGGTCAAGACAATCTCCTGAACTCCAAACTGAATGTCTGAATGGGAAAGAAAGGTGATTTAAGCAATTTTGAGCGTGGCATGGTTGTTGGTGCCAGACGGGCCGGTCTGAGTATTTCACAATCTGCTCAGTTACTGGGATTTTCACGCACAACCATTTCTAGGGTTTACAAAGAATGGTGTGAAAAGGGAAAAACATCCAGTATGTGGCAGTCCTGTGGGCGAAAATGCCTTGTTGATGCTAGAGGTCAGAGGAGAATGGGCCGACTGATTCAAGCTGATAGAAGAGCAACTTTGACTGAAATAACCACTCATTACAACCGAGGTATGCAGCAAAGCATTTGTGAAGCCACAACACGTACAACCTTGAGGCGGATGGGCTACAACAGCAGAAGACCCCACCGGGTACCACTCATCTCCACTACAAATAGGAAAAAGAGGCTACAATTTGCACAAGCTCACCAAAATTGGACAGTTGAAGACTGGAAAAATGTTGCCTGGTCTGATGAGTCTCGATTTGTGTTGAGACATTCAGATGGTAGAGTCAGAATTTGGCGTAAACAGATGAGAACATGGATCCATCATGCCTTGTTACCACTGTGCAGGCTGGTGGTGGTGGTGTAATGGATGTTTTCTTGGCACACTTTAGGCCCCTTAGTGCCAATTGGGCATCATTTTAATGCCACGGCCTACCTGAGTATTGTTTCTGACCATGTCCATCCCTTTATGACCACCATGTACCCATCCTCTGATGGCTACTTCCAGCAGGATAATGCACCATGTCACAAAGGTCGAATCATTTCAAATTGGTTTCTTGAACATGACAATGAGTTCACTGTACTAAACTGGCCCCCACAGTCACCAGATCTCAACCCAATAGAGCATCTTTGGGATGTGGTGGAACGGGAGCTTCGTGCCCTGGATGTGCATCCCACAAATTTCCATCAACTGCAAGATGCTATCCTATCAATATGGGCCAACATTTCTAAAGAATGCTTTCAGCACCTTGTTGAATCAATGCCACATAGAATTAAGGCAGTTCTGAAGGCGAAAGGGGGTCAAACACAGTATTAGTATGGTGTTCCTAATAATCCTTTAGGTGAGTGTATATATATATATATAAATTGTGTCCATATATATATAATTTTGGCTCTGTACGCCACCTCAATGTATTTGAAAGGAAACAATCAATATGTTCTTTAACTAAAGACAGCTGCAGTACAGGTCTGGCAGAGCATCACCAGGGATGAAACCCAGCATCTGGTGATGTCTATGGGTTCCAGACTTCAGGCAGTCATTGACTTCAAAGGATTTGCCACTAGGTATTGAAACTCACAATTTTAATCCAATTACTTATGAGCCCCTAAAATTAGGGGGATCACATATAAAAATGAGTGTAATTCCTACACCATTCACTCAATTTGGATGTAACTACCCTCAACTTAAAGATGAATGTCTACACTTGTTTCCTTTCAAATCCATTGTGGTGGCGTATAGCTAAAATGATGACAATTGTTTCACTGTCCAAATATTTATGGACCTAACTGTAAAAAAAAAAAAAGTTATTAATAGTGAGGTACAATTAAACTAATATATTTTATCACTCAGCTTTTATGGGTGAAAAGGGTGTTTCACAAATAGCAGCATAACATTCCATTTTGACTCATTTGGTTCCATGTTGTGGAAACTCTAGGGTTTCCTATCAGAGAGCTTCAGAAAATGGTTCAATATTTAACGTTTTTGAGGGCCATATATGAAGCAAGCCATGGAACACTTTTTGATCCTATATTGCACTATTTATTTGTAAGAGTTTAAGACTAATGGGCCTATAGTTATAATTTTCTTCTGTAAAGGAGAATGACATTTGCATTGTTCAGTTTCTCTGGGATTTAATTTTGAGACACTTTGTGTATGGTTTTGCAAGAATTGTTTAAATTTCTTCTCCAGCTTCTTTCAGGATGTCCAATGTCATTCCATCATCTCAAGGTGTTTTCCCATTATTCATAATCTTTATGGCATAAGCCACTTCTTCTGGAAAACATCCGTGCTCATTGAGACCTCTTCTTCTTCTTCTTCTTCTTCTTCTTCTTCTTCTTCTTCTTCTTCTTCTTCTTTGCTGCTGTCATCACTACTATATTCTGTAGAATTCTTCCACTCTTTTGATTATCACTTCTTTATTTTTGATTGTTGTGCCATCATAATTTTTCGGGACAGTGACTTGATTTGTTCCTGTTAGGAGACATTGTTTTACATTTTTTATGTTGTTCTTATTTACTGGTGTCACTAAGTTAATATCAATTGAATCCAATTGACTGTATGGCTATATAAGGGGATGCTGAGAAACTTTTCAGCTGAATAAGTGAATTCACTGCTACTAGTCCACCCATAAGCATAGAAACTAAGGTAATTGTTGTTGTTTAAATGTTGTTATTGGTAACTGGTATAACTAAGGTAATATTAATTTATGTCAGTTGGCTGTATGGCTATATAAGGGTAAATTGACAATTGAAACAACACTTTTTTAATTTATCAAACTGACTGACTTCACTGCACTCTAGCTTGGTGTGGTGAGAGTAACTAGATGGATATATACAATGTGAAGTACAGCTTAATCCTCAGAGCTGTAAAACACCTGAATAACAAATCTCTCTAAAGAGGTACTCACCAACCCATCTAGTCAAAGTGGTGAATTATAGCTAACAAACCGCCATTATATAAACACAAAACAAATGGCCCTCAGTTCATGGTGGCTGGATTGTCACTGACCAAAGCAGTGGTCAGAGGACCCTGAAAGCAGAGGGTGCTAACAATCACTTGACACAGAGTAGGCTGCCCATGGTGTTCTGACCTTGGCAATGTGCACCTGCACCTGCAAAACTTCAAGATTTTTTAAATCACAGAACAATAAATTGTTGCACAAGTGGTGTTGGATTCATTAAACATAAGAAATTGAAGAATAACATCTTAGAATTTGACAGAAAGAATAGTTTTTCAATTGACAAAGAGATATCACTTATGCATCCACACCAAGCCACTCAGATTAAAAAATAGAAGTTGTTTATGAATAAACAGATAGAGCTACATGAACAAGCCTGGGCTCACTTTAAATTCATCATGGGAGACTTCAATGCAAACACTGAAAAGCAACAGCATGATGAGACTTAATTATGTAAATATGGATATGGTGACAACCACACCAATACACTGAGGTCCACAACATGATCTCCACTCTGATCAGTTGGGAGACCTTGTACCAGGCTGTCCTTGTATGGCTCAAATCTCTGTTTACATTTTGGCACAAAAATGATCAGATCTTAACCCTTCAGCCACCAGATGTTTGTGTGAGAAAAGGAACTGTGGTTTTGCTGCAGAGTATTCCTGGTGTACAGTAAGTCAGTTATCCCCTAGTGCCCAGGGTCCTAGTCAGTTCAGTATTAGATGATGTGGGGGAAAAATATATATATTCTAGTCTTTCTATCTATTTTGTGTGACATGACTCTGGAGTTCGTGTTAGTAACATTAATGGCCTGCATTATTGTATTACCTTTTCTATCACTCCTTTCTTCTGTTATCAGCAACTCACATTCCTTTCTTGCAATGTATTATCTGGAAATTACCTTCCAATGCAATAGGCAATGTAGAGGTTAATGATTATTATTCATGAGTATTGATTATAATATTGATAAGATGGGAAGGCTTAGTTTAGAATGCCAATGAAATCACTGCTAGTTATTAGAAACGACCATTCAGACATTGTTTGTAAAATGTCAAACCGCTTGAGGGTATGTCCCAGAGGGGATATAAAAGCTTTGTACTACCTCAAAACTTTTGAAGAACAGTGTTATGCTAGCCTAAAATCTTTTGAGTTGTGTGTCTGCTGTTCTTCCCGTCCACGTAATAAATTCTGAATAGAACTCCCTACTCCAAAAACCACCGCAATGGTTTCTTCTACCGCAATGGTAACATGGGGTTCTGTTGTGGACCAGAAATGTGGGTACGCATATGCTATAAAATCAGAAAATTCCTCTCAGGCAATTTCAGTTCCTGAGAGGAATTTTCTGATTTTATAGCATATGCGTACCCACATTTCAAAAATGTGATATGTAATATTAGCATGAAGGAAGGCATGTGTGCTCATTTTTGTTTAAAGAATAACGTTGATTCACTTTATTATTGCTTTTTCTGATGCCTTCCTAAATAAACCATAAATAAGTTGTTTGTTTTTTAATACCCATTTTTGTTCATGCTTTTGCAGATTGAAATGGAAGAATCCTATTGTGTAATTGGCATAGGGATAGGTGTCCCTTGTCTCTGGTAATCATTTTCGAGTTTCTCTTTATAAACTGGGGTGGTCACATTGAAAATCAAACATGCATTGCAGAAGGGTTACATGCAACAGAAGGGTTCTGGGGTGGGAAGATACAGACGAAATTTAAAGCAATCTTTTCACAGGAGCAGCCTTCTCCCACCCCCCCACAACCCCCTCTTCCTAGCACACGCTTACCTTTTTAGCTATGCATGAGACGCATTAATGTTTCTGTGACCTGTGAACCGAAGTGGAGCGAGGTGATGGGTGAAGCCCCGATTGCAGGAGAAGATGGGCGCTCTCCAAAGGCACTTTGGACATCTTCATTATCCCGAAGCAGTGCTCTATTGAGCCAGTCCATTGTGTGGCAGCGGTCAATACAGAAAGGTGAATTGAATTGTCACGGTGTCTCTAGATAGCAGAGCTGTCAGGCCGGACACTGCGCCTGTCAGTAGCGGGAGACCTAGTGGCCCCCCACGCTTTGTCTGCCGCGCTGTGAGTCAGTGGTCGTGCACGGGGGCCGCCTCCTAGATCAAAGGCCCCTTTTCTCCTCACAGTAATGTTCTCTCTCTGCCCCTCGCTAACCCCAGTGTTTTCATGTTGCTAATGGAAAAACAGGATTAGCATTCATCGACCCACAATTGTCTCATTCCTGGCAAAGGATGTGACCATGATATCTCGCTAACAATAATTTTTGGGTGGATATCATGCAGAATTGTTTAAAATGATTTCTTTCTTGGGGGGTCTGGGGCATATTTGATTAACAGATAGACAGATCAGATTAATGATTAATGTGTTTTCAGTTGGTGTTCCAGTCTTGCTAAGGACAGGTTTTTATTGAGCTGTTTTAAACACAAGGGAATGGTACCATACATTATTACAAGCATTAACACCAGAAAAACCACACCAGTCATAGATTAGATGTGACTGGTCACTGGAATTCAAAAGCAAGCTAAGTGTTTCTGCTCCTGCCGTTTAACTTCTTCTTAAGTAATTTAGCCAGATTACATGTTTTTTTTATCAAACTAACATGCAAGATATACTACATATACAAAACATTTGGACTTGATTTGAAATAAAAACATTTTACATATCAATAAAGAGGAAACATGCTTTTGCTTAAGTTAACCTAAGAAAGCAAAGACATTCCTTTTGAAGACTATTCATACTTACATCATCCGTGTGAGTGTCTTGTACTTTCCTGTGCAACGTAGTATACATATTGCACCTTTGCAGCTTTCCATTCTGTTTATTGCTTGCATGCTTTAGTGTGCTTATCAAAGCTTAGCCACACTTGATATTTCTCCCTGCTTTCCCATGCTTCAACCTAACTCATCTGCACTTAATTAAAGTGGTTCGTAATCACCTAGAGCCTGTGTGCTTTATCACCCT
Source organism: Amia ocellicauda (assembly GCF_036373705.1). Lineage (NCBI taxonomy): Eukaryota > Metazoa > Chordata > Actinopteri > Amiiformes > Amiidae > Amia > Amia ocellicauda. Next base: position 29,095,392 of record NC_089866.1, on the reverse strand, counting down.
TGTCTGTTTCTTATCTGTGCCCCTGCTTTTCTGTCTCAGCTATGGAGTTGTTCCGTGTGTCTATACCTGCCGTTGACTTCTCACACTGCTGATAAAATTGAGTGGGTCCAGAAAACATCTCGGCCCATTATCACATTATTTTGACCCCAAGTCTGATGCCATTTTGACAGTTTTCCCATTTCAAGCCAATCGTCTGCTTCCCCCCGGTAAAATCGTTCAACACCAACAACCCTGGAGCTGGTGCAGAGTATTTTGTTTCATTGTATCATTTGGTCAGAGTCTAGGTGTTTTCACAAGTGTGTAGAAAGTGTGAAATGGGGATTGAAGATCGCAGAGAATATTATAATGTTTGGAGGGTATTATTATTATTTTTTGGCAATTGTTGTATGATTGTATTAAAGAGCTTTCATTAAGGAAAAAACATTGAGAGTTGTTCTTCCTGAAAGTACTGAAAGTATCAGAGGAACGTGATTTCTAATGCTGAGGCACAAATTGTTTTAGATTAGAATCTTTATTCAAATTTCCTTAATCTTCAGTATTAGTAGATGTAGTAGCAATAATAATAATAATAATAATAATAATAATAATAATAATAATAATAATAATAATAATAATAATAATTTAAAATGTATCTTTTCCTAAAGTGCTATATATTTAGAATTGTTTCTGTGCTGGAGGTCACAGGGCCATGTTCACGTATTGATGAAGGACTTTTTGATTAATTGTCCTACAGAATGCATATCATATTTGGATTTTATAATAACATTTCGGGAAAAAACAACTTCCGATTCGGCTCATTCTCTGTAAGGGGGGGTTCGGCGGTCTGGACATGGCTGCAAGGCCGTGCTTCCTTCAGTCAAGTGCATGAAGACAAACCTCATTACAATTAACCACTCATATCAGTTCACATTTAAGGGTTGTAAATTATTTAATCATTGATTGGGGGATCCTGACAAGCCAGCTAAAGAATGTCCTATCATATACAGTGAGGGAAAAAAGTATTTGATCCCCTGCTGATTTTGTATGTTTGCCCACTGACAAAGAAATGATCAGTCTATAATTTTTAATGGTAGGTGTATTTTAACAGTGAGAGACAGAATAACAACAAAAAAATCCAGAAAAACGCATTTCAAAAAAGTTATAAATTGATTTGCATATTAATGAGGGAAATAAGTATTTGATCCCCTATCAATCAGCAAGATTTCTGGCTCCCAGGTGTCTTTTATATACAGGTAATGAGTTGAGATTAGGAGCACTCTCTTAAAGGGAGTGCTCCTAATCTCATCTCGTTACCTGTATAAAAGACACCTGTCCACAGAAGCAATCAATCAATCAATCAGATTCCAAACTCTCCACCATGGCCAAGACCAAAGAGCTGTCCAAGGATGTCAGGGACAAGATTGTAGACCTACACAAGGCTGGAATGAGCTACAAGACCATCGCCAAGCAGCTTGGTGAGAAAGTGACAACAGTTGGTGCGATTATTTGCAAATGGAAGAAACCCAAAATAACTGTCAGTCTCCCTCGGTCTGGGGCTCCATGCAAGATCTCACCTCATGGAGTTTCAATGATCATGAGAACGGTGAGGAATCAGCCCAGAACTACACGGGAGGATCTTGTTAATGATCTCAAGGCAGCTGGGAACATAGTCACCAAGAAAACAATTGGTAACACACTACGCCGTGAAGGACTGAAATCCTGCAGCGCCCACAAGGTCCCCCTGCTCAAGAAAGCACATGTACAGCCCCGTCTGAAGTTTGCCAATGAACATCTGAATGATTCAGAGGAGAACTGGGTGAAAGTGTTGTGGTCAGATGAGACCAAAATCGAGCTCTTTGGCATCAACTCAACTCGCCGTGTTTGGAGGAGGAGGAATGCTGCCTATGACCCCAAGAACACAATCCCCACCGTCAAACATGGAGGTGGAAACATTATGCTTTGGGGTGTTTTTCTGCTAAGGGGACAGGACAACTGCACTGCATCAAAAGGGACGATGGACGGGGCCATGTACCGTCAAATCTTGGGTGAGAACCTCCTTCCCTGATCCAGGGCATTGAAAATGGGTCGTGGATGGGTATTCCAGCATGACAATGACCCAAAACACACAGCCAAGGCAACAAAGGAGTGGCTCAAGAAGAAGCACATTAAGGTCCTGGAGTGGCCAAGCCAGTCTCCAGACCTTAATCCCATAGAAAATCTGTGGACGGAGCTGAAGGTTCGAGTTGCCAAACATCAGCCTCATTGAAGAGGACTTGAAGAGGATCTGCAAAGAGGAATGGGACAAAATCCCTCCTGAGATGTGTGCAAACCTGGTGGACAACTACAAGAAACGTCTGACCTCTGTGATTGCCAACAAGGGTTTTGCCACCAAGTACTAAGTCGAAGGGGTCAAATACTTATTTCCCTCATTAACATGCAAATCAATTTATAACTTTTTTGAAATGCGTTTTTCTGGATTTTTTTGTTGTTATTCTGTCTCTCACTGTTAAAATACACCTACCATTAAAATTATAGACTGATCATTTCTTTGTCAGTGGGCAAACTTACAAAATCAGCAGGGGATCAAATACTTTTTTCCCTCACTGTAGATACGTTTCTATGAACCCCTTGAACAAGTGCCTTATGATCATCTCTGCTGGGGAATGCTAAGCGGTGCAGTACTTGTGACAACATCTGCCAGGTCTCAAAGTAGAGAGATGAATTGTATAGGTTGCAGAGGCAGGTTGACGAGTGAGTTTCTATCCTATTATAATACTGCATAACAGACCGACACTGCTCTCCTCACAGAGAAGCACAAAGAGGATGAGATTCCAGGCATCTGCACATACGGTATCACCAACATCTGACGGCCAACATGATTTGTGCCGACAGTGCCTGGCATATCTAACCATACCTAAGCAAATGGTGACAGGACACTCTGGCAGAGATGTGGGATATCGGAGGCACGTTAAAAATATGATTGTGTAAATAACATGTGATAGCAGTAAATATTGCACCACTCACCTAAAACAGGTTGCTTTGACATTATTTATATGGGGCTTAGAAGAACACGAGACATACATTTCGGCACAAAATACATGGCGGGATTTCTGTTCTGGAGGGTATTCATGGCAGAATAGCGAATGGATTCTTACAAGTGTCCTATAGGCTATCATTTTCGTAGGAAAGGGGGATTTGAAAGAATGCATTAGGATTTTTGGCCCCATGTCCAACAACATTTATGTTTCACGTGGGATGTTAGTGAAATGCCCTGGTTTCAAAAGAGTCTTAGCTGCCTGGAATAACTTAGGTTCAGCATTGTTTGACTACTGTTTTGGTGCTGTGACACTTGTGATAGTGTCACAGGCAGCCTTCTCACCAGACTGCAGGAGACCCTCACTGCTAAAACGCGCTCCATAACCCGTTTTTCAAAGTGCAGTAATGTATACTGTGAAGTGGCAGACAGAACACTGTAAGGGGGAAAACATCAGTTATGTTAAACTTGCAGAAAGAAAGGTAAAAGAAAAATTAATAAAATATCACTTGGAATAAAATCTGTAAAGACATGGTAGCTTATCGCCGATAAGTGGATATTGTTCAAATCAAGCCCTAGAGAAAACAAGTACTAAGGCTCTTTGTCACTAGACTAAGCTAGTTTATTTGTATCTTTGAAATGAACCTTGATTAAGATTTTGCATGTCTGTATTTACTAAATTACATTTTTTTTTAAACCCAGTGAAATCCTCCAACACAAGCAAAATATGAGTATGGCCTATGTAGTTTATAATAAAGTTGAATTGATACTATGAAATGTATCTCCCCCCTGTTGGTGTCAACTTGTAGTTCACTGTAAAGAACTAAAATTATACATTACAAGCATATTAAAAAAAAGTTTTTAATTCACAATAAATAAAATGTAAACTTGTGTATCTTAAAATGCATTCATTATTATTATTATGATTATGATTATTATCACTTTTTCCCCAACCACGTTCAAGGGCAGGGAGATTCAGGTGCAGCTGTTTCACAATCTCTGTGGCGTCAGTAAATTACTTGCCCAAACATCCCCTTGTTGTAATTACCTAAATGGGCTAATTCAAAAACTCTTCGTTGTGGAATCAGTTAATTAATTAACGGTTTCAATGACAAACTGATGGCTAGAGCATGTTAAATAGGCAACTCCGGACATTGATTTATTATAAACACCACCCCCACTCTCTCTCTCTTTCATCCCCCACGCAGAGCTGTAATTCAGAGATATAGTCAGGCAGCCCAAGGAACTGTTGATAACACTGCAGAAGAAAAGACAATATGTGTATTGCTAATAAAAACAATCAGGGATACTCGGCTGCTAACGAGGTGACGGGTTGCAACACACTGTGCAGCTCCACTGTACCCCATCCTTATTTGCTGTCACAACGGGTGTGTTTTTTCCCTTCCTTTCTGCCTAGGGTTTCAGCGCTGTGTAATGAAAGGTTTAGAAGCCCCATATCTATAGGTAAATGAGTGAAAGACAGTATTATCTTCATAGCTTGTTAGAGTCTCAATTTAAATTATACTGGGTAAAGTAACAACACACACACACACATTGTATTGTTTTTAACACAGATGTTTTGTCACCAGTCATATTTTTTGCTGTGTAAAATAAGTAATTTAAAAATAATATTAAGTTTACTGTTATGAATAGTGCATATACAGTTAGGTCCATAAATAATTGGACAGTGACACAATTGACATAATTTTGTCTCTGTATGCCACCACAATGGATTTGAAAGGAAACAATTAAGATGTGCTTTAAGTGTAGACTTTCATTTTTAATTTGAGGATAGTTACATCCAAATTGGGTGAATGGTGTAGGAATTACACCCATTTTTATATGTGGTCCCCCCAATTTCAGGGGCTCAAAAGTATTTGGACAAACTACCATAATCATTAATCAAATTGTTTGCAGTCAATGACTGCGTGAAGTCTGCAACCCAATGACATCACCAGATGCTGGGTTTCTTCCCCGGTGATGCTCTGCCAGGCCTGTACTGCAGCTGTCTTTAGTTCCTGCTTGTTCTTAGTACGTTTTGCCTTCAGCAAGTGAAATGCATGCTGAATTGGATTCAGGTCAGGTGATTGACTTGGCCTTTTTTAAGGTGAACAAGTGGAATGTTCTGCAATGGCCAAGTCAATCACCTTACCTGAATCCAATTCAGCATGCATTTCACTCAACTGGGGTCCTTGTCTGGTGGCTGGCCAGGCCAAGGCAGAATTGTGATGCTCTGATTGGCCCCTGACACACAGCTGCTGTCTGTCTGGTAGCCTTCTGTGATGACAGGCAGACAACATCCTCCAGGACTTGCGCTCAGGTCCAAGCTGACGTAAAAAGTGAGTTACTGCTTTAACAAATAGGATGTGAATGTGACACTGAATGTGCTGGTGTGAATTAACATGTGAACAGTGTTGGGCATGTTAGAATCAGGTCCCGAGACTGCATCAGAACTATGATCAATCTGAAATTAAGAAATAACATAAACATTGACAGGGTACAAGAGTGTAAATGGTTTGGTAGGTCAAAGTTTTGACTGGGTGCAGGTCTGTGATCCTTGCAGGAAATGCAGGATGTATGTATGCACAAAGTCTCCAGTAAGAGATTTTCTGCATGTATTAATAAGCCTGTTTACCCGTGTATAATTTAGCGTTTAATCACCTTTTTCTGAGCTTTTTCATTCTGAAGAATCATGCAGATTGTCTAGAAAAGATTGTGATTAGATACAGTGTGGTTTTAATTTATTTCACTCAGTGTGAGGTAGTATATCTTGGCAACTGGCTGACAACATGTGCTAAGCCTTCCCAGCCAGCATAAATACACAGTGTAAAACAGTCCTGCTTTAAGGTATCCAGTTGTTACCAATCACGGTTCCTACACGGTCAGGAGTAGCAAGTTTTCATGTGATAACTACACCCTTTGTGGACACCGGTGGGTTTTTTGGAAAGTGTTTTTTGAGATATAAAACCTTGCATTGCAGTAAATCATCAGTGCTGTACACCAGAAAAAATTTACAAGTGGGAGTTATGAGTTGGACATTGATAGAGTAGTGTGTGCGTTCAGAGCCCTGCTCGGATTCCATCATCTCAGGTATGCCTCTGAGCACCTGATCAATGTACATTCATTCTGTTTTCAGCAATCACCCTGAATTTGTGAACACCATTTCTTTATAGTGTGACTCCAAATGGGGTCTTAATCCTAGGGTTGGGAACCACTGATCAAGGGGAACGCAGTATGATCGTGAATGCAGAAGGCAATGCATAGTCATTGTTGATATGCTTTAATTTGAAGTAAATCTCATAGTATGTTCATGTATTGTTTATAGTCATAGTCAAAAGGATTCACACCATTCATTTGAAAAGGTGTTATTTGGTGCTTCTTTTAGTTAAACAAATATTGTTAAATAAACTACACTTGTGTATCAATGGAATACTGTCAGAGTTTGTTGAACATCGATTCAGCCAATTCTAACGAGGTACCATTAATAAATAAGTGTAGTTTAAAGAACAATATTTATTAAACTAAATTATTGACCTCAAAACATTGTTTCTAATGAAGGGTATAATTACTTTTATCTATAATTTTATATACACACACAAATGGTATGTGGTAACTGCATGTATAATAATAACAATAATAATAATAATAATAATAATAATAATAATAATAATAATAATAATAATAATAATACTATTATTATTATTATTATCATCATTGGTAGTAGTATAACTGTTATTATTGTGGTGGAGCTGGATGCTTATAGCTTACACTGTATGTCAGAAATTGGTGACTTCAAAACTAGGGGGGTGGGAATAATAAAATAAAAAAAACATTTCAATATAATATGTCTTACTTTTGTAAATGTAATTTTGAATAATTAATTGAAATCTCATAGTAACACGGTTATCCTAGTAAAATTCTAATGAGGGAAACAAGAAGAACGTGATGTTTTTTTCTTGCTAATTTGTGGCTGGTATTGAAAGAATGGCCCTAGCTGACACCACAATGACAGTCTATGAAGACTGTCTAACCATGTATAGTTAAGAGGGGGTATGGCCAGTCCTATATTCAAGTACAAAGAAGCACCGAAAATAACAAGGTTTACTTTCTTCTGAGCAATATTGGGCAATGACATGTGCAGTTAGTAGTTGTGGTGTGAATTAAAGATTAGAAGTAGTCTTGAAAAGGATTTGTGTGAAAGAAATTACTATTGAGTTCTGCCAGAGGGATTTCTATAGTATTTATGTATCTTTAGTGTACCTATCTGAAATTCCTCTAAAATGTACACAAACAAAGCTCCATCTACATTCACATTTTCTAGTCAAAGCTTTCAAATTGAAGAAATTATATTATTCAAATGATACACTTGGTTATGCATGTCAAGATGAAAAGTAATTATCTCTCTGTCTCTCTGGTTCAGTTTTTTTGTCTTTCTCCCATTCTCATCTCTCTGTCACTGCTGTTTAATTTTTGTCTACCATGGATTTTCTTATTTTCAGGGCTGGTATGTTTGTGTGTGTTCCAAATTGTGTGTGTGTGTATTTTTCCTGTTGGTTGATGTGCTTGCGTTCCTCTGGTTCTGTGTCTGGTTTGTCTGCAGCATGTGCGTGTTAACATAGTTGTGATGTGTGTGTGTGTGTGCCTCTGTATGTGCAAGCCTGCGTGCCTGGGATCGTATTGAATTAATCTGCGAGTGGAAGGCAAGGAGGCGAGCTGCTCCTTGATGAACTGACTCTTCCCTGTCCTGTTCCCTAATCATGTCACAATGGCCCCCCTGCCAGCCCTCTCTGCCCCCCCTCCCTCACCCCCCCACTGCGCTCTTGTATTGCAAATCTCAACAACTCTCCACAACACCCCCCCATAAATCTCCCCTACAGCCAACACCACAGCTAACCAACCAAACGTCCACAGTTCCTTCTGTCTTTATTCCAGGCTTAAAACCCCTCCTAATCTGAACATCATCCCCTGAGACTAAGGGGTACCCCCTCCTCCCTCTGCCCCCTCTCCTCATCCCTTGTGTTTTTTTTTTTATCAGTGGACAAAATGCAGGCAAGGTCTTTACAAAAGCCTTCTTTTCATGGGAACATTGTTTGCAGACAGATTAAAAAAGGAATAGAAGAAAAGAAAGAAGAGAAATTCAGCTGCTGGCCCTAAGCATTTACAAGACATGTAAGCCAGACCATTTGTATACGGATGTTAAAGTTAAAGGAAGCCGCTAGCCGTTGCTGGTGTAAATAAAAACGTGTGAAGGAAGGATATTGGAGAAAACTAACAAGGTTTAAAGGAGTCCAGAAAGAGATTTCAATTTTTTAATTTCATGTTATATATATTTGATATTATATTATATGTTATACTATATTAAAATTTGATACAAATATATTTACTCTGGTCAACTTCTACAATGTAATCCTTCATCAATAAATTATAAAGCAGTCTATATTTTGTATATAGCACCTTTGCCCCAAAAGATAGTCTCAAAGCTCTGTACGTAAAAAGAACAGAAGAGGTTATAAATGGATACATCCAAGAAATTATGAAAAGTAATGCAATTTGGAAGGTGGAAATGCTGTCAAAAATTGTGAACTATATACACCTCGTTAATAAGTAAGATAAATAAAAGGCGGTAGTAGCCACAAATGTATTAACACTATGTCATGAACATACACCGATCAGCCATAACATTATGACCACTGACAGGTGAAGTGAATAACACTGATAATCTCGTTATCATGGCACCTGTCAGTGGGTGGGATATATTAGGCAGCAAGTGAACATTTTGCCCTCAAAGTTGCTGTGTTAGAAGCAGGAAAAATGGGCAAGCGTAAGGATCTGAGTGTCTTTGACAAGGGCCAAATTGTGATGGCTAGACGACAGGGTCAGAGCATCTCCAAAACTGCAGCTCTTGTGGGGTGTTCCCAGTCTGCAGTGGTCAGTACCTATCAAAAGTGGTCCAAGGAAGGAAAAGTGGTGAACTGGCAACAGGGTCATGGGCAGTCAAGGCTCATTGATGCATGTGGTGAGCAAAGCCTGGCCCGTGTGGTCCAATCCAACAGACGAGCTACTGTAGCTCAAATTGCTGAAAAAGTTAATGCTGGGTCTGATAGAAAAGTGTCAGAACACACAGTGCATCACAGTTTGTTGCGTATGGGGCCTGCATAGCTGCAGACCAGTCAGGGTGCCCATGCTGAACCCTGTCCACTGCCGAAAGTGCCTACAATGGGCACGTGAGCATCAGAACTGGACCACGGAGCAATGGAAGAAGGTGGCCTGGTCTGATGAATCACAAGTTCAAGGTGTTGACTTGGCCTCCAAATTCCCCAGATCTCAATCCGATCGAGCATCTGTGGGATGTGCTGGACAAACAAGTCCGATCCATGGAGGCCCCACCTCGTAACTTACAGGACTTAAAGGATCTGCTGCTAACGTCTTGGTGCCAGATACCACAGCACACCTTCAGAGGTCTAGTGGAGTCCATGCCTCGACGGGTCAGGGCTGTTTTGGCAGCAAAAGAGGAACCTACACAATATTAGGCAGGTGATCATAATGTTATGGCTGATCGGTGTATGTTTGAAGCTTTTAAGTTACATTTTTAATATTACTTTAAAAACCACCACAGAGGAACCTCAATGATAGATGGCCATTATGATCAGGTCCTTCCATGATAGGCTGTAAAGATGAAGGTTCTTTAACATAGGGAACTGCTTGATGCTGATATTGTCAATGAGCTGAGGACCCTAATTAATCCTCTTGGATAGTACCAAGTTTTTCATGTCTTTTGCAGTGGTCCTCGCTGTTCCCTCTGGTCCTCTCTTTTTGACACCAGATTGGCCTCGTTTTGCACTGATGCTGGGAGTAACTTGTGAACAAGCCCCATTTCTTTCCATTGCTCCCACAGAGTCCTTTGCCTTATGACTACGATTGGGTCTGCAACTGAAATGGGGACCCAGGACCCAGATGTTCCTGGGCTGACAGTGACAGGATTGGGGTGGCCCCAGGGCCAGTGTGCAATTGGCTCAAGTGTAATGACGTGTAATGAATATTGTGAAATGACAATAATGTTGATAACATGTACCAGCACTTGCAGTTATAGGAAAGGAGTACATTAAAGTGCCAGAGCTGGATTCACTCTAATAGTGATATAAACATCCACTAGCAGAAAGACTCCTGCTTTGCGGATGGTGACCGTTGTGGGCTGTGTGTGTGTGGGCAAGAACAACTCCCTGGTTCCTAAGACATTCATGGGATGGTGCATGGTAACAGCTGTTTAACCTTGCCACGATCCTGCCTCAGCTCTAGTATAGAAGGTCGGCCACTAAAGTGAATGAATAGATTCTGTGGCTTAGGTTGCTTGTTTTAGTAGATGGACAGCGATGGAAGGGGGAATTCTGCCCCCACCGTCTGCACACACATTCACAGGGTCGCTCCACACACCTCGCCACAGTCGGCCCAGTTTTGGCTCCAGGGGTACAGCACTCACACTTGCTGATCTCCACTTGGATATCTTCTCATCTCACCAAATGCATCCAGAGCCACCATCTGTGTCAGTGGGCCTGTAATGACACCTCTATACATGATCAATTTTTTTTTTTTTTTACAGTTTCACTACAGCCACACCTGTTTCCTGCTGGCAATGTCAGCTCGGGCAGTACTGATCAGTAAACTACTTGAGGTACTTCTACCTGAAGACTAGACTGAGTCATGAGCTATTCAAATATGCTTTCTCCCCGGTCGCGTTTGCAATGCTATTATGTATGTATGCAGTCTGGGCTGCTGCAGGTTTGTTACAAAGGTCATATGATGCATATCATTGATTTTTCTTTTTTTAGCGTGTCATTTTTCAGAGCTGAGAAAATGCTGGCACGGGCAATAATTACAACAGTGTTGATTAGCAGTCAGCACAGGCAGACAGCCCTGTAACTCTCTAAAATCAGCTCAGGCATTGTTCTTAGGCTCACAGGATACAAAGTGACCTGCACGAATATGTACAACAAGCTTTATCCCTATGCTTCTTTACAGGCTTTTATAGTATATAAAAAAAGATTTTCAGACTTTTTTTTATTTCTAAGTTACAAATTAACACATTAGGCTCCTAAGTTGCTAATCAAGGAAGAGTCTCCAGTTGGACTGCAGGTTGAACCCCATAGTCCAGCCCACACTGGTTCCAGTCTGGACTGTGTCATAGCCAACTGTATAGACTGGGATTTCCCACAGGGCTGTGTGTAATTAGACAAATGTAGCCTGGGTTGGCTGGGCTTGATGTCAGGCAGGCTTTACACACATTACCTCACTACAGTGACTCCTGGAGCTTATAGACTTCTGTGATCATGTGATCAGTGAGAGCTTTATATGAGCCCTGCCTAGGATGCTATAGGTCTGCGGTTTGAGCAATGGACTCCCACTGTGAAATGAAGCAGACAGTTTTACAGTGCATGTTTCTGACTTCCGAATGATGGCCCTCCCATTATTACAGGGTCTGTAGTAGTAGTTTGAGTCTTAATTGGCAATTACAAATGGGAAAAGTAAAAAAAAAAAATCTAAATGTATACCCCCCCCACACAAAGTCACCTCATAACATCTGTTATTAAATGCACTTAACACCTTTATCAAAGTGTGAGCCACCCTCTACAGTCGAAACAACTCCCCCTCCACATTGAAACACAGCCCAAATGCCCACTTTTAAACCTGCCTTGAGAAGGATGCCAACTCTGCTCATTTCCACTCAGTGTCTAAGGAAAGGAAAAAACACAGTGCCGCAAAATCTCCAATCATGTGGTCCTCCAGAAAAATGTACCTATTAATCAACCCAGCAAAAAAAAAACACAACAAAACAAATAAACACAGCCCCCACAACAACAACAAAAAGAGAAAGCTCTGAGTAATCAATTCGGTTACAGAGCTCTCCCGCAGAAGGTAATAAAAATTAGAACACAAACAGCGTCTCTGTCCATGTTAAATCCCCTTGTTACAACACCAGAGCATGAAAGCAAAGAGGGGAGCCCTGTTTTGTGCACACAAAGGCAACTTAACGTGCTTTCACACCAACACGAAAAAAAAAAGAGAGGGGGGGTGGGGGGTGGGGGTGTCTCAGGCTAAAGTAGCGAACAAGAGGTGTGAATGAGATCTGATTTTCTTAGGCTTTACCTAAATCCAGTCCTGTCTTTCTTCCCCCGGCTTGTTCCACCGAACAAAACAACAAACAGCGAGAGGGAGCAAAAACAAGAGGGCCGGGGGGCTTACAAGCGATGTAATCCCTCGGCACTTCTGACCCACTGTTGGTACGCAAGGCTCTGACCTCTTCATTGAAGCTTTCTGATGTGTTTCTATAGCTCTGAGCACCCCCCCCCACCACCCCACCCTGAAAAAGCTGATTAAATGACTGCCAGTGCCTTGGAATTCCAGGCATTGAAATCTAGCGGGGGAATGAAAAGGGGCTATAGGGAGACTAAGTAGGGAAAGGCTGATCGTGTTTCTTTCTTCTACCTTTTAATTCGTCTTTAGAAGCGCCCTTGTTAACATGATCTTCCCTCGCTTTTTCACTCTTTTTTTTCCTCCCTTCTCCTCACCATCTTCAAAGCCCATCGGCCAAAAGAGAAGTCATCTCTTTCTTTCTTTCTTTCTTTAACTTTTTTTTTCTTCTTCTCCTCTTTTTTTTCTTTCGCTACCCCGACAGCCAAAGACAAATCAGCTCACTTTCTCAGTTTTTGCATCTGAAAAAGAGAGCAATTAACCCCAGGGGGAAGACGATGGCAGAGAGAGCGGAGGCCTCCTTTCACACTGATCCCTCCGCACCCACACCCATCTCGGCGCTCTCCCTCTCTCGCTTTCATGTCTGCCTGCCCAGTGTGAGCTATTCTAAGGTGGGAAGACCTGGATTTTAACTGATACAGAAGTTAAAATCCAGACGAGACCAGAATTCTTCAGTACTCTTGTTGAGTTCTCACACTCTTCCAAAACAAGATTTCTGTTTGATTTCTACAACCTTTGCTTATAACGGTCTACAAAAGGCACATTTCTGCTCTAGACCATCTTTTTCTCTTGCTATTCCTTGTAGCTCCATAGATTGTATTTACAAGGTTCATTGTGAAGGTGCTCATTTTTCAAATTCAATTTTGATTGCTTTGTAGCTCCCTCTAAGAATCAGTAGTTACTGTTGAGGTTTCATTCGCTTCTTATAGTGTTGTTTGTAAAGCTGCTTCATAATTTTATGTCTGAAAGTGATAGTAGCAGACCTGTGTACTGGGTGTTAGTGACAGCATATGTTCACACAGCCTGCAACTACATGCCAGAAGGTTTCAATAATAAGAAGACTAATGTAGCCCATTCTGAGAATTCTCTGTGATTTTGAGTATAAAATTAATAAGTTGTGATTAAAGCGGCTGGTAATGATTTGGGAAGCCTTGTGTAAACTGTTCTCTGTACAGGTTTTGAAGTTTATCTCTTTCAGCATGGAAGAGTACAGACCATGCATGTATCCATATCTGTTTCTATACTACTTTTGTTTGTATTATGTGAATGGGGGGGCATTTTAACTTGTCATATAAATGTGGAGGAACTGCATTGTATTTCCCTAGCACATTATGTTGGAATAGCTTACAGTACAAATAGGCATTCTGCAACTGAACCTCTATTGTTTTAGAAGGGCAACATGTTAAAACCTAATTAAGTGGTCTGTTCAGCGACGGGGCATCTTGTCTATTAAATATGATGCCTTTCAAATGATTAACTTTATGTGGGTTTTTGTGTGAAGCAAATGCTATCAATTGTAAATCTACCTTGTTTCATGCAATGGAATCGCAAGAGAGTTGTGTCTTTTGAGTCTTTCATACACACAATGAGTTATATTAGAACAAAGGAGGAAACGATAACTCAGTCTGACCTCTCCCCATTTCTTTCAACATATGTGCAATTTGCAGGAGCCTGTCAACCCATCACTGGAATGCTCTTATGTTTCAGCAGATACAAAACAATGCTAAATAACAGCAGTTGAAATGGGTTGGATAGTTGACAAGGTGCAGAGGAATAGTTGAATAGAAATACTTTATTTTCAAAGGCCTGAGTTTTATTGTGGTAAAAACCTGCGCATATGTAATAAATAATGATAGAAAAAAGCTAAGTTTAAGACACTGAAATAGACGTTACGACTGAACATAACAATGACACCTATATAAACAATGTTTTAGCTGAGTAAGTGCAATAAGTAAGTGGAGAGCTACATCATAGACACATGCAGAAAAGAACAAACATAATAGTGACAAAGCTGTATGTGGATAAATGTCATATGCATTTGCCATTGAAGACCTAAAATTAGATTGAACTATTTTTAGAAACCAGCCTAGCTTGCTTGCTAACTTTAATATGTGTAAGCTTTTGACAACCCTGAGGTAATTGATCTCCTTTTGATATTCTGCATGCAATCTTCTTTACATTCTGTAATTCTTCTTCATCATCTATTATTGTGCATGCAAGTCCTAGAATTGGGAATGTTTGCAAATATGGGTCACATTTTTTATAGCCATTTGGGTTGAATTCCTTTCGTTTTTTGTCGGAGTTAGTGTTTGTGGTGGGGGCTCAAGCCGGGCGCTGTGTCAGCGAACTAAAGGGCCAGTTAAACCCTCATTTGTCCAAACAGTGCTTATCCCTATTGACATGTCAATCGAGCTGCATGGCTAATAGACTGGGAGGGAAGAACAGTGCACTGACTCCATTCTCAGCCTGAGACACAGCAGAACAGCAAAAGAGGAACATTCATATTGTCTGTCTCCCTAGACCATGTTCCTCATTTGCTGAAAATCCAGAGACAATGTGAACAATTGTGTTATAATAGCAATCATGTGTTAGGTCATTGATATTTTTTTATCGTTATAGTGATCAGTTGATACACACTCAAGTCAGAATGTGTCATTGTTCAGAATACTGGGGAAATCATCATGCATGCTTTATTTGTATCAAGGGCACTGCTCTGGGATTATCTTCATCAGAGATGAGTTTGATACACAAATCTGTGGCATTGCATCAAAAAATGAAAAAAAAAATATATTAAAAAATAAAATTCAAAAGAGGTGAGCAATAAAAATTGAATCTTACATATAACTTCCAACCAACTTCCAACTTCCAACCAAAAGGCCATGATTTTCTTTGATCCTTTGAAATGTAGCTGTTGTTACGTGTTTGTTTAGTTGGGGCCCCTCTCTCCAAATACATTTCTGTTCTTTATTAACATGCAATAATAAATACTATAAAAAACACAATCTAAAAGAACATGCCCAGTGTGAAAAATATGATTGCCTGGTTCTTATCAATGTCTTGCAATCCTACATGATGTTTTTAGGTGTTTTTATGGGACCATTGTAACCATTTGCTTTTGAATCAAGCCCTGAATTTCCCTTTCTTTTCTTTTTATGGGCTGGATATGAGGACAGAAAACACATGGGCACATAAAAGACTTCTCTTTCTCATACACACACATGCACAATCACAAACACACATACACTCATGCACACACACACATAAAATTCACCATCCAGAATCCTTTTCTTTTTTCTCTGCTGCAGTGACACTGTTCTTAGGTGTCAAGATAAAGGAGTCATGTAAAAAAAGAAGGTAATAAAGGAGAAATCCCATTCACCTGGCTCTCGCAGTTAATATTTTGCATTCAGCGCTGTCATGTAAATACATTCCAGTCCATTATCCAGCTTGTCCTTGAGCCCTGGGCTCTTTGAGCTGGCTGACAGAATACAGGTGATTCTTTATGGAATTTATCGGAGCTAGAAACCGAGTCGGCACAGTCTGTCAAGGGGTCATGACACCAGACTTAAAAATACAACAGTGCTGAAGCAGACAGGCAGCCAGAGGTTGGCGGGGGTGGGGGGGTAGGGTGGGTGCTCTAGCAGCCGCCTATCAGAGCGTGTGATGGAGCACAGAGCCCGAGGAAGGGGGGGGTAAGATGGGAAGGCCACCATTCTGTTACACCATGGAGAGAGTACATCCAAAATAACATTTCATACCTCTTATGGGGGTCGACTGAAACTGAAAGCTTGTGTGAGCATCTGAGTAATTGCATTTTTTTTCTATTTTTATTTGTTTTGAATAAGATTTTTTAGCTTAAAATCTCATATGGTGCTCTTTCCTGGGTGAATTATTTTAAATCTTGTGAGTGCAGTTGTGTTTTGAAAAGACAGGTGTCACTATTTTCATGGTTGTGTGTTGGAAGCTTTACAGGTGTATTTGCCTTCACTGTAAGAGGGGTGGATCAGAAAGTCCTTGCAGAGAAGGCTACACCAGATACCAATGCATCTGTTATAGTCTATGATATCTATATTAAAACAGCCAGAGGGTTTAAAACAGAGGCTGGATTTCTGGCACTATTACTGCCAGGATGCATTGTGGTATTTTGGACCAATGTGAGCTGCCCCTTGTGGGCCTACAATGCAATCAAATACATCAATAGTAGAATCTACATTGTTAGTTGTGCCAATACACATACAGTATACGTGTACTGCTGCTATCATGATTGCTCGTGTAATTCTGCTGGGATCTGGAGGTATTTTATAGTTTTGTGGGCTGCAGTTGTACCTGCTGTACCAATTTAGCTGTTCTAATAAAGTTTTTCTCCATTTAACTCTCTGTTGCCTAGGAAACCAGCTCTTTATGAGTTTTTAGAGTTTGCAGAGAACAACAAAAAAAGACAAATCTCAAACCTCGCAAGGTGCCAGTTGGGGAATCCTTGTAGAAAAGCATTGTATTCACATTTCCATTAACGGGAATGGATACATGAATCTCGCCAGGATTCAATCCAAAATAATTCTCCCACAAGATTAAGCAGTGTGCTAGTACTGACTGCTGTCATATTCTTAAAACCATGACCAGTCTAATGAACATTGGCCATTTATTTATGTATGTATTATTTATTATTCAATGTCAGTCAGATTTAGGCACACACAGGCACACACTTTGTTAACCAGTTAACCAGGGGGTTCCTGTTTCAGCTGCAGTGGTATAATAAAAAAAGAGAATAATGGGGGGGGGGGGAGCATTCTTGGGGGCCATTACATTTTTAGCCGATCGGGTTAAAAACTACTGGGAGTAGCCCCTCACTCTCATATCATGCTCACTCCACAAGCAGCCCTGCATGGTTGAAAACACATTTCATTTACTGACTGATTCTACATAAAGAATGCTAAGATAAATACTGCATCTACTCCAGTATATTAATCTTAACCGTGCAATCGTGATTTCAATAGGCCTACATATTCTTTGCTTTTTAAAACCATAAAATAAGCATTACTACATAACAATTTCTTCCGAGCTTTATATCCCCCTTTTCTGTATTTGCATTTAAATGTTTAAAAGTTTTTGCAGTACTTTTTCATGTTTCAAATTATCCTTGTATTTGTTTCATCTTATGTATGTACCCCATTTTAACACTACAGCTACTGCTGCTGCAACCATTTCTGATAGAACTATCCAGATAATGTTGTATTATTCACCTTTTTCTGTCAGTTCGAGTGCAGTGTTTGTGTTACCCAGTTTCTGCCATAGGTTTCGCATTGATTGGAATAGTAAACTCCAATTCCAAACATGTATATACGAAAACTAAGAAAAACAAATGCAAAATAGGATAGATGTGATACACACATCATCAAAAATACATGGAGAAGAAAGCAAGCAATCAAGTTGGTCATTTCAAGAAAAGCCTGAAATGAGGTGGGGTGAAAATGTTGCACATAAAAATAAAATTGCAGGAGAATGTCATAGGTCTTATTTAACACTGCACAGCCTCAATCAAACCTGGAAAACACTTCTTTAATTTGGTGGTATGCAAAGCACTGCGCCCTCCGCATCTGCGAGGGCTAATTTATTCCGCTCCGGTTTTGTTCCTCTCTCCGGCACAGATTTGCTTGATAAGGCCCCGGCATTATCGCCACGGAGCAGGCAATTAACACACTCGCTGCTGCATTTCCGTCACACCGGCTCTTTGTACTCGGCACATCAAGGTCAGAACAGCTCCTCAGTGCTACCGAAAGCAAGCAGCCCCGCAGCCGGGCGCCCGGCCTCCACAATAGCAGCGTATCCTGACCCTGCAGTCAAACACGCAGACAAGAATCCCGTGAACAAGGTGTCCCATTATTCTGCGTAACAATGAGTGACATGGCAGAAGACAGAAGGGTGCAACTACACCCCTGCCTCACAGCTTCCTCTAAATTCACATATATATTGGTCACACTTTAAAATCAGGTGGTGTGGTTAATATTAATTAATATATGAATAGCACAGGATTAACATGTGGATATGTCGTGCACTTCATCTGAATATTGAGGTTAATCACATGTATATCAGACTTAGGGTTCATGTGCTCAACATCAGCACTCAGACGATGCACATGAGGTTTTGAAATATACAGATATGAATTAATCAGACACCTTATTTTAAAGTGTTACCCAAATACTATATATATATATATATACCCATATGATAATACAAATATTATATATATATGTACGACTGAGATCTTGAATTGTTTATATACATGCCATATCATTGTAATCTAACCCAATCATTCAGTTGTGATACATCTGTATGTTATACATTAAAAACAACAATAGGCTAAGTCCCCAACTCTTATATGCAGTACATTGGGAATAATAGGAATAGAACTGTATCCCAATTCTCAACATCCTTGTAAATTTTTACTTTTTGCCTCTTTTCTTGTAACCCAAGTCCAGCCAAAGAGAAGACTGGTGTCTGGAATATTATCATAGTCAATTAGGCAAGTGATGTAAAGTAGAAACTGGTAAAATAAAAAAAAGAAAAGAAAAGACAGAACAAAAGTGCCACCTGGGGGCAACGAACCTTGGGCACACTTTACATCAGCCGTCAGTGTCTGAGAGCAGTGGCCCTTATCACAGAGACACCAACCATGTGCTTGTGGGCAGTCTGCCGGGAGAGTGGCCTAGCAACTCTCACCTCTGCCTATGAGAGAAAAAACTCACCTGGCCTGTGTAATTCTTTATGCCACCCAGCACCTGTGTAGAATTCAGGCAGAAAAAAAAATACAACAGCAACGAGAAAAATGAGGCAAGAATTCAAACAGAAACAGGAGGTGTGACAAAGCCAGCATTTTGCTTTTTTTTTTTGTAGTGCCACCAACTGTCAGGAATCCCGCCGACAGCCCTGTAAATGTGAGTGTCTGTTCAGGGGAGGAGAGCTGTTTATACGCTTCGAAAAATATTGATCTTCGCGGAAGGGAAAACATTGGCAATAGTGCCTGCTTGGCGGGACGTGTTGGTAAATAGCTTTGTCAGGCCTGGCAGATCCACTTCCATCAAGGAAATAAATAGACACTGTGTTTGCCGGCCGTCTGCGGGAGGCAATTACAGGGAAGCTGACGCCACAGCCAGCGCAGCCAAATGTAAGGCGGCGCATCTGAACAGCTCGGTGTTAGAAGGCTGGCTGGCCTGCACTGTGTTCAGTATTAGAAGGCTGAGCTGTAGTGTGTTCAGTAGCTAATTGCCACAGTGCTGGACTGCAGTGTGTTCAGTAGTTCAGTGCCACAGTGCTGTGTTTAGTAGCTTATTGTGAAATGGCTCAGCTGTAGTGTGTTGGGTAGCCCAGTGTTAGGGCACTGACCTTCACTGTGTTCAGTAGCTGGGCGTTCGAATGTTGCGGTGTCCAGTAACACAGGGTTCAGAGCCCTTGGCAGCAGTGTGTGCCGAAGCTCATGTGAAGAGTGCTGGGCTGTGGTAGTTAGTGATGGGAGTGCTGACAGACGGGAGTGACTCTGAGGTGCTCAGTATTTACAGGAAATTGCTTGGTTGCAGTGTGTGAGTCAGTGGATATGGGCAGTGTGGTATTCCAAGAAAGAGAAAAAAAGTTCTTGACAAATATTTTGGAAACCTTAAATGTGCTGTTGTCTCCCTCCACCTACCCCTCCCCCTCCCCCTCTCCCTCTGTCTCTCTCTCCCTCTTCCCTTTGTGCTTGATTGTCCCACCCCCTTCCTTCTCAGTCTGTTTGGCATTTTCGCTCAGGTGTCGGTAAGAGACCCTGCTCGTTCCCAGCTCATGCATAGCAATCAGGGGCTGTCAGCCTCAGTAATGGAGCGCCGCGCGCCAGGAGGGGAGACGACCCTGTGCTGGAGAGCAGCCACTGCCAGCCGGGGGAGACGCCCTGGTCGATCCTGCCCCAGTCCATTACATCACCCAGCCCCCCCCCACCTGCCTCTGTTTCCAAATGCTGGTATTGGCATGCTCAAGCAGTATCAGCATTCCTCTGGCTGGAAAACCTCTAAAACGAAATGTTCTGCACAATCTGTCAGCTGCCTTGGGCCGTTGCGGGACAGATTCTGCAAGATTCTGGTTGGTGCAGCAGAGTTACTCACAGAGCTTTGATCTGTACAAAAGTCTCTGTGTACCAGTCATGTAGGGCATTGTCTTAAGGAAGACCCCTCTCAGGTCCATGTAATTTTGTGTTTCTTGTGGATTTGGATGGCCAGTCTGAGCCCTTGCAAGTTTCCCTGGTATATTTACCACAGAATTGTGGCACTTTTAACATGGTGTTGGTATGGCTCTATAATAGTTTTACATTATATATATATTTATCATAGTATATGATAGTATATGATGGTCCAGTGTGTTAGGACTTTCAAACTAGGGCAAAATCACAGGAAGGCCATGTTAAATGTGCAAAAATCCTATCGTCATATGACCAAGGTAAAGTTCCATAAAGGAGGTCTGTTTGGTTCAGGGGGAATAACACAGATCCGGAGTCTAATGTAGCAGTGGGGATAGCCCTGTGTCTTTAGAGTTCTGAGGTTGATGTTGGTAGTTAGGATGAAGAAAGTGGGTTAATACAAGTGCTGGCACATCAGTGTGTTGTTCTTTTCTGCATCTGCCTTCTGCATCTTGTGTCTAGTCTGGGGAAAAGAGCCTGGCTGCTACAGGCACCTGCAGGAAATCTGAGAGCCCCCTCCACTGAAGTGAAGGTTGAAGGGCCGTGGAGAGCCAGTGGGCGCTGGAGGGGTTGGGGCTGTGGGGATTGTTTGGTTTGTCTCCGCAATTCAAACTAACAGATTCGGGTTTCCTTTTGCACCGTTAGCCGCCAGCTTTGGGTAGGGCTCCTTCAACCGCCAACCCCCACACCCCCCACCCTCCCCAGCAAATCAGACAGGACATGAATATTTAACAGTAGCTCCTCGCAAACCACTAAGCCTGCCAATCCTTGTCAAATAGGGCCTAATCTTTTCAATTTCTGGGTGCAAATATTCACACTGGCCACTGTTTGTCACCGAGATTAATGAGCGCCAGTCTCTGTAATCCTTTGGTGCTAATTCAAGTGGCTGCCGGCAGGGACTGGGAGGGGTGGGATGCTGGGATACATACAGGGCCAAGATTACACTCCATTGTTTTACTTTTTATTATTATTTTATTTATTATTTGTTTATTTCCCAATCTATTGCATTTTGTCATGTTTTTTTCCTGCCACAAATATATATACTAGACAGGTATGAAGATGCAGTATCCCCCACAGCTAAACATTTTTAACAGAAGACATTTGTGCTACATGCTCCAGCGTTTTAATATTGGAGAGGGCTGAGACAATAGTTTAGAGAGATGAGAAAAATGGACAAGAACGGTCATTTCTAAAATAATAAGAGCACATATATAACTATTATTAGTGTATTTATTCATACCCTTATCCAGGACAACTTATATTTTAAAGCATTACTTGTAATGTGTACTATGTTTCTATCTGTCATTTTATACTGTATTGCACTTATAATGTTCTTATGTTTTGTAAGTTGCCCTGGATAAGGGCATCTGCTAAGAAATAAATAATAATAATAATACTTCAGATAACAAGTGCAGACATAATACAATTAAGTCCTAGGTATGTGCTAAATGGAGGGGTAGGCATAGGAGAAGTTGCAGTAAAGTGATAGAAGTTCTAACATGTCATCATCATCATCATCATCATCCTATATCAAGCCATTGTTGGATGAAGGCTCCCCCAAGATGATTTCACTTAGTTCAATCTATAGCCTCCCTTTTCCATGCAATATTTATGACTACATCTTATATGTGGTTGTCTTCTAGGTCATTTTTCATGTCCTGGGATCCAATTCAATAGCTTCTTTTGTCCATCTTTGGTCTATACTACTTGCAAAGTGTCCCGCCCATTGCCATTTGCACTTTTTCACTCTTTCAATGATGTTGCATATTTTTGCTTTTCTTATGTTTTTTGTTTCTTTTTCTCTTCTTGCTGTTCCAAACATACATCTTTCCATGCCTCTCTGTGTTGTCTGCAGTTTCTGTAACAATATACATATACAATATACAATATACATATATTGTGTTATATACACTACTGTGTTATATGGTCTACACCCCCTTTTTCACATATCTACACATCCAAACACAGATTCCAAGTTATAGAAATGTTCTAGAATATTAATTAAAAATAACTTGTAATAACATTCCTAAATTAGCTCAGGTGTAACCCATCACCTTCAAAATCACACACCATGTTAAGTGGCGCCCATCTGTGTTAAATTGTATTGATTCCATTGATTTTAGGATAAATGTATCAGTTCTGTAGGTTCCTTCTGCTGGACAGTGCTTTTTATATAGACTTTAGACTTTCATGTAGACTTTCTATAGGTGCAGTGTACACTCACCTAAAGGATTATTAGGAACACCATACTAATACTGTGTTTGACCCCCTTTCGCCTTCAGAACTGCCTTAATTCTACGTGGCATTGATTCAACAAGGTGCTGAAAGCATTCTTTAGAAATGTTGGCCCAAATTGATAGGATAGCATCTTGCAGTTGATGGAGATTTGTGGGATGCACATCCCGTTCCACCACATCCCAAAGATGCTCTATTGGGTTGAGATCTGGTGTCTGTGGGGGCCAGTTTAGTACAGTGAACTCATTGTCATGTTCAAGAAACCAATTTGAAATGATTCGACCTTTGTGACATGGTGCATTATCCTGCTGGGAGTAGCCATCAGAGGATGGGTACATGGTGGTCATAAAGGGATGGACATGGTCAGAAACAATACTCAGGAAGGCCGTGGCATTTAAACGATGCCCAGTTGGCACTAAGGGTCCTAAAGTGTGCCAAGAAAACATCCCCCACACCATTACACCACCACCACCAGCCTGCACAGTGGTAACAAGGCATGATGGATCCATGATCTCATTCTGTTTACGCCAAATTCTGACTCTACCATCTGAATGTCTCAACAGAAATCGAGACTCATCAGACCAGGCAACATTTTTCCAGTCTTCAACTGTCCAATTTTGGTGAGCTTGTGCAAATTGTAGCCTCTTTTTCCTATTTGTAGTGGAGATGAGTGGTACCCGGTGGGGTCTTCTGCTGTTGTAGCCCATCCGCCTCAAGGTTGTGCGTGTTGTGGCTTCACAAATGCTTTGCTGCATACCTCGGTAGTAACGAGTGGTTATTTCAGTCAAAGTTGCTCTTCTATCAGCTTGAATCAGTCGGCCCATTCTCCTCTGACCTCTAGCATCAACAAGGCATTTTCGCCCACAGGACTGCCGCATACTGGATGTTTTTCCCTTTTCACACCATTCTTTGTAAACCCTAGAAATGGTTGTGCGTGAAAATCCCAGTAACTGAGCAGATTGTGAAATACTCAGACTGGCCCATCTGGCACCAACAACCATGCCACGCTCAAAATTGCTTAAATCACCTTTCTTTCCCATTCAGACATTCAGTTTGGAGTTCAGGAGATTGTCTTGACCAGGACCACACCCCTAAATGCATTGAAGCAACTGCCATGTGATTGGTTGGTTAGATAATTGCATTAATGAGAAATTGAACAGGTGTTCCTAATAATCCTTTAGGTGAGTGTATATAACACAATATACACCGATCAGCTATGACATTATGACCACCTGCCTAATATTGTGCAGGTCCCAAAACAGCCCTGACCCGTCGAGGCATGGACTCTACTAGACCTCTGAAGGTGTGCTGTGGCATCTGGCACCAAGACGTTAGCAGCAGATCCTTTAAGTCCTGTAAGTTGCGAGGTGGGGCCTCCATGGATCAGACTTGTTTGTCCAGCACATCCCACAAATGCTCGATCGGATTGAGATCTTGGGAATTTGGAGGCCAAGTCAACACCTTGACTTCGTGATTCATCAGCCCAGGCCACCTTCTTCCATTGCTCCGTGGTCCAGTTCTGATGCTCACGTGCCCATTGTAGACGCTTTTGGCAGTGGACAGGAGTCAGCATGGGCACCCTTACTGGTCTGCGGCTACGTAGCCCCATACGCAACAAACTGCGATGCACTGTGTCTTCTGACACCTTTCTATCAGAACCAGCATTAACTTTTTCAGCAATTTGAGCTACAGTAGCTCGTCTGTTGGATCGGACCACACAGGCCAGACTTCCCTCCTCACATGCATCAATGAGCCTTGGCCGCCCATGACCCTGTCGCCGGTTCACCGCTTTTCCTTCCTTGGACCACTTTTGATAGGTACTGACCACTGCAGACCGGGAACACCCCACAAGAGCTGTAGTTTTGGAGATGCTCTGACCCAGTCGTCTAGCCATCACAACTTGGCCCTTGTCAAAGTCGCTCAGATCCTTACGCTTGCCCATTTATCCTGCTTCTAACCACCCACTGACAGGTGCCATGATAACGAGATTATCAGTGTTTTTCACTTCACCTGTCAGTGGCCATAATGTTATAGCTGATCAGTGTATGTATATTGTTACAGAAACATGGGATAGCAGTATCCCAAGCACTCTACAATCTGGCCTGTATGGTAGCTTGACAAGAAGGAAGCCATTACTCAAGAAAGCCCACCTGAAACACTCAGCAGAATCTGTAGCCATGTGGCAAAAAGTTAGTGGTCTGGCAACAATAAAATTGAACTTTTTGGCCTAAATGCAAAGCGTTCTGTTTGGCACAAACACAATGTATTGCTCGAAGAACACCATCCCTACTGTGAAGCATGGTGGTGGCAGTATCATGTTATGAGGGTGTTACTCATTTGTAGGGACTGGGGCACTTGTAGGATAGAATGGAAAATTAATGGAGCAAGGTATAGAAAAGTCCTTTAGGAAATCCTGCCCTCTACAACAAAGCTGAAACTGGGACTGAAGTTTACCTTTAAGCATGACAATGACCCAAAGTACAGAGCCAAAACTATGCTGGAGTAACTAAGGAGCAAAAAGGTAAATTTCCTTCAGTGGCCCAGTCAAAGATCTATATCCAAACACAAATGTGTGGCCTGATTGCTGCCCATCAACACTCCCCAAGGATCTTGACAGAGCCTGAACAGTTTTGTAAAGAAGAATGGTCAAATATTGCCAAATCTAGGTGCGCCAAGTTGGTAGAGACCTATCCCAACAGACTCACAACTGTTATTGCTGCCACCAACTATTAACTCAGTGGGGTGGAGACTTATCCAATTATAATATTTCATTTTTTTTTTATGACAATAAAACCTTTTTTCCCTTTGTGTGGAGTATAGTGTATAGTGTATAAATGTGAAAATCCTAATCCTAAATCCGAAAATGCTAAATGCATGAAACTCTGAGGTGCTGACACAACAAAATGTCCAAAAAGTTAAAGGGTGTGTAGACTTTTTATATGCACTGTATGTATGTGTGTATACAGTATATATATATATATATATATATATATATATATATATATATATATATATATAAACGACAAGTACATTCAGTGTGAAAAGGGATAGCATATTAGTCCTAGAGAGTGAGAGTGGAGTGGAGCATTTGATCAGAGGATGGAGTGTTTCAGATTGAGCTGAGAGGATGTCTTTTTAGTGCTACAGAGAGAACATTTTTATTGCTGGTCTGTCCTTTAACTCATCTAGTGTCACCGTGTTGCTTTGCTATATCCCTCTATGCAACAACCAAAATAATAATAAAATAATTAAAACTGACAAACCTCATTTTATATATATATATATATATATATATATATATATATATATATATATATAAATGTTCCTAATCTATATGTTAGTATGTCTGTATAGTCTTCAGTTCAGATCCTGTATTGATACAGCAATATGCAGCAATATCTTATATATGTAAGAATATCTGTATTTATATCATTTCCAGTGGGTTTCATTAAATAGCCATTGAATTGCGATTTAAAGCTGATCTGTGTTAGCCAAGCCAACCCCCAGTTTTGAACTCTTACTCTCTCTTATCTCTCCTTCTCTCTGGTTCTCTCTCTTTCTCCCAGGCTGTGAGTGTGAGTGCTAACCGCGGGCTGGGCGAAGATTGATAGAGATGATACGCTGTCTTTGCTGTGATGCATAGAGCGCTGTCACTGGCTCATCCTGCAGTGAAGCGGCCCACAGAAGGAGAATGACCTCGCTTCTCTGGGGTCAAAGAGGGGTTAAGGGCGTCTGGGATAGATTGCCCATTGTGGGAGGTGAGTGTTGGAGATGGGGGGATTGCTAAATACATCCTGAGATCTCTCTCTCTCTCTCTCACTCTCTTACTCTCTCATTCTCTCATTGTCATCCTGGTCTGGTTTTGTTCATGTGTTTGATTCTCTGCCCAAAACCACTAAGACAATCCTCCACCTTCCCACTCTCTCAGTCATCCACATCATCTTTCCCTATGGTATCCATATGCCACAAATAATTAGAAACCAGCACGCTATACTACTGGCTAATGATGCTTTAGAGTTTACATCAATGATATCTATTGCCTTTCGTTGAGGTTTGTAAGATCTACTGGTGTGGTCTGAATGACTTAACTGAATCAACTATTGATCTAATCATTGAACATATGAAGTCGGGTTCTGCAGGGATAAGAATGAATATCAGTAGTTAATGTGAGCAGAACAAAGCTAATATGGAAGTTGATTTTTAAATGCTAGCTTTGAAAGTCTTGTGGTGCCCTATTACAACAATAAACCAGAAAATGTAGAGAATAAAAAGTCACCTAAATTCACTCCCAATGATTAATATACACTTTAATGTCTTATGATGTTGTCACTGGCTTTTGGTTGAGTAATGAATTTCTGTCGGCTGTGATATAATTATAGTCATATCACATGGTTCTTGACAGCAGTAAAGAGAAAGTTCCTCCTTATCACGATTACGATCTATGTACAGTATGCTACTAATTATTTTACTTATTGAGAGCATATATTTGTGTGCATTCTAGGATGTAAGACCTCATATATTGTTTACTGTATATCATGTATACACTTGTGTAAATTGGAATTTGTAAAATGTATTGTGCCTTGAATTGCACTGTATTACTGCACTTTGTATTGCTCTAATATTTTGTAAGTCACCCTGGACAAGGGTGTCTACTAAGAAATAAATAATAATAATAGTAATAATAATAGTAATAATAATAATAATAATAATAATAATAATAATAATAATAATAATAATTGAGTTCAGTGCAACCATACCAGCAAAATGGACCAGGTGGTCTGTTGTTTGGAACCTTATTATTGTTCTTATTTTCGTATTATTACAATCACCTAAGCAGCAGCTTGCCCGCAGTGGACAGGGGGCAAGAGATTGGAGGCAAACAGGACTTCAGGGGTATGTTCAGTAGCTAGGAATGCAGAACACAGTCAACCATAGTCATTCAACCTAGCTGTCTCCAGTTCCTCTGTTTTTCCATTCACATTGGTGTTGTACACATGCTATCACTCAGTAACATTTACATATACAATTATTCCTCTGGTGGAATTGCTAATACTGATTAATATATTGGCAAAGGAAAGCATCTGCAGAGAAATCGTGATCCATTGCATGGCCATTGTTAAAGGTCTAGCACAGGGGAGTAAGAGATATTGTGGTAGAGGAACAGGAAACTGAACTTTCAAAAGTTCCCATGATTCCATTTGTATTATCCATACTTCCCCTGAGAGAAAACCAACAAACAGGCTGCGAATTTGTTAATTGAAAAACTTCATACACTCCAATACTCAACCATTAAAATGCCTGTGATCGCCAAGAATGCTAAACAAGAATCAAGCATATATTTTAGCCTCAAAATGTTTTCATGTGTTTAGTTTAGACTCGAATAAGAATTAATAAGAGTTCTCATTACCGTGGGAACCCATGTCACAACTGACTACTCCTTTCAAAGAATTTTGTTTTCTTTCATTTATTATTATTATTATTATTATTATTATTATTTTTTTTTTTTTTTTTTTTTTTTAATTATTATTTCTTGGCAGACGATCTTATCCAGGGAGACTTACAACATAAGTGCAAAACAAAGTTTAAAAATACAGTTAAGTACAAGGCATCAATCATTACAAATTCAATTTAACTAAAACATAGCAATTCAAAATACATTTTACAAATTCCAATTTACAATTTACACAAGTCCAGTAAGTGAGGTCCTACATCCTGGACGGTGAAAGCTAAGTGCTGTCAAGATGTAGGGTCACAGTCAAGGGCTACAGGAAAGGGAGCAAGGAGGAAAACAATCAAGAACACAAGAAGCATAATAAAACTGTGAAGTGCCATCTAGCAGGGATAAAAGGACTAATATTTCAAGTACCCCGATAATGTGAATGTATCAGGGGGTCACTCAGTGTGTGGGGGGTGTTGGGGAGTTTAGAACAAAATAGCAAGGTGAGGGGTATCGGGGCGGGGGGGATGGTGGTGGACCTTTTTACCAGAAGGCCAGAGAAGCAGTTTCCTGCCATGTAAACCTTTAGGTGGCATCTAAGCAGCTACACAAAGAACCTTACCAGGAAAACAGGTGATGGTACAGCACCACTGTTAGAGTCTGTGGACAGCCTGCAGTGATTGTATATGTATTTCAGTGTACATTTTATTGTGTGCGTGTGTATGTGTTGGAGTGTGTTTAGAGCGTTGTTGTTCTAAATAAAAATCACATCAGTCAGAACATTTTTAAAATATATTTTTATTTATTTATTTAAAAAGCAGATATATAATACAATACCTCTTGGTATATTTGAAAACTGGTATTAGGAAGATATTGCTGTTCTTGTACATATTATATTGACTTTAGTACCATGCTCAATTAAAGTACTTCACATTGAGTAGATAAGATTTGCACACATGTACTCATGTAAAGTAATAATAAAAACATTGGATGGCTTCTATTATATATACATCAGGTGATACATATTTCAAGCTTGGTACCTTATTTTGACTCAACCTGACATTACTGTAGTTTAAATTTTAAAAGCAATGGGAGTTTTATGTCCATCGCATTCCTTGTAATACTGATGATATAAATCATTTCAGGATCAAAGCTGTGATTAAGCTCCTGGTAATGTGAATGTAAACTGGGGTTTTAAGAGCGGAATACAGCACCCCCAGCTCCCACCCCTGCCGCTGTGTGCTGTGTTGGTGCAGTCAGCCCCCCCTCACTGAGCTAGGGCTGCAGGGAGACAGATTTATAGTAGCTGTGAGAAGGCTATGGAACACGGCACACGGCACACGGCACTCACAGCCTTCAGCTCTCTCTGCACACACTCCAACACACATACACACACACACAATAAAATGTACACTGAAACACATATACAATCACTGCAGGCTGTCCACAGACTCTAATAGTGGTGCTGCACCATCACCTGTTTTCCTGGTAAGGTTCTTTGTGTAGCTGCTTAGATGTCACCTAAAGGTTTACATGGCAGGAAATTGCTTCTCTGGCCTTCTGGTATAAAGGTCCCCCCCTCCCCCCGATACCTCTCACCCTGCTATCTTGTTCTAAACTCCCCAACACCCCCCACACACTGAGTGACCCCCTGATACATTCACATCTCTTCAAAGAGGCAAATGCACACAGAGGCATCCATTAGATCACAATCAAATCTGTAGCAAGGTGAATTTGCACAGTCAATTGAGTTTTTCCCCAGTCTGATTGTGTGCATTGTTATGGTTCCTAGTGTTTGGTTGTTGTTGTTTTAATCAAGCTTTATCATAGCTCTTATATGATATACACTCACCTAAAGGATTATTAGGAACACCTGTTCAATTTCTCATTAATGCAATTATCTAACCAACCAATCACATGGCAGTTGCTTCAATGCATTTAGGGGTGTGGTCCTGGTCAAGACAATCTCCTGAACTCCAAACTGAATGTCTGAATGGGAAAGAAAGGTGATTTAAGCAATTTTGAGCGTGGCATGGTTGTTGGTGCCAGACGGGCCGGTCTGAGTATCTCACAATCTGCTCAGTTACTGGAATTTTCACGCACAACCATTTCTAGGGTTTACAAAGAATGGTGTGAAAAGGGAAAAACATCCAGTATGCGGCAGTCCTGTGGGCGAAAATGCCTTGTTGATGCTAGAGGTCAGAGGAGAATGGGCCGACTGATTCAAGCTGATAGAAGAGCAACTTTGACTGAAATAACCACTCGTTACAACCGAGGTATGCAGCAAAGCATTTGTGAAGACACAACACATACAACTTTGAGGCGGATGGGCTACAACAGCAGAAGACCCCACCGGGTACCACTCATCTCCACTACAAATAGGAAAAAGAGGCTACAATTTGCACAAGCTCACCAAAATTGGACAGTTGAAGACTGGAACAATGTTGCCTGGTCTGATGAGTCTCGATTTCTTTTGAGACATTCAGATGGTAGAGTCAGAATTTGAAGTAAACAGAATGAGAACATGGATCCATCATGCCTTGTTACCACTGTGCAGGCTGGTGGTGGTGGTGTAATGGTGTGGGGGATGTTTTCTTGGCACACTTTAGGACCCTTAGTGCCAATTGGGCATCGTTTAAATGCCACAGCCTACCTGAGCATTGTTTCTGACCATGTCCATCCCTTTATGACCACCATGTACCCATCCTCTGATGGCTACTTCCAGCAGGATAATGCACCATGTCACAAAGGTCGAATCATTTCAAATTGGTTTCTTGAACATGACAATGAGTTCACTGTACTAAACTGGCCCCCACAGTCACCAGATCTCAACCCAATAGAGCATCTTTGGGATGTGGTGGAACGGGAGCTTCGTGCCCTGGATGTGCATCCCACAAATCTCCATCAACTGCAAGATGCTATCCTATCAATATGGGCCAACATTTCTAAAGAATGCTTTCAGCACCTTGTTGAATCAATGCCACGTAGAATTAAGGTAGTTCTGAAGGCGAAAGGGGGTCAAACACAGTATTAGTATGGTGTTCCTAATAATCCTTTAGGTGAGTGTAGTTATCTCATTACACTTTATGGTGCATTGACCATGGCATAACACAGTCAAGTTAGCATCACTATGGATCAAAATCCCTTGCATGTCTTTCAGTAATTTGTTCCAGGTGGATCGGGAAATATTCAAACCGCACAATTGGGTGCTTTGTGCACACATGCACGGTATCATTCAACTGCTTTTCAAAAAGGCACCAATATACAGTGATGCACGCTGACATCTACACATACAAGAGACTAGAACCTTTTGCGTATGCTTTAGCTAGTCCAGATGTCTGCCCACAGTCATATAGAAATGCATTTACACAGAGACACACACACACACACACACACACACACACACACACACACACACACACACACACACACACACACACACACACACACACACACACACAGAAAGACACATGCACATACACACTGTGGCTCTCAGGGTGTATGCTGATCAGAGCTGAATTTTAATGAGCTGGGTTTGTGCACTGCTGCAGATAAGCTCCCGAATGGCCTGTGAGGATCTCTCCTCTTTATTTCTCCACCTCCCTCTGGCTGGCATCCTGCAGTGGTGTCAGTAGCCTTGGTACATTGAGTTAAAATAAAAACACACACACACACAATCTCAATCCAGTGTATTTCATTTTCCTTTTAATTTATTTCTTATTTTTTACAGGACATTCACAGTGACTGTCTCTGGCTGACTTTCCAATAATATAAGAAACTTATACTGACATCAAATGAAACAAAGGTTAAGGTGCAGAGGAGACCAGAGTGCAGATAAGATGTATACACAGTCGCACATTCATCCTTGTGTCTCTTCAGGCTGTTCAGTTGGACATTTTGTGTAATAGTATGAATTGCATTGTCTTGGGAGCAGTATGTCATCCTGCTGTTTATTTGCTGACTTTATGTTTAATGTGTATTTGCTGTGGGGGCTGGGTAGCTCAGTTGGTTTACTTGTGATGCTGATAACACAGGGGACTGGTGTTTGACCCCTGTCTGCTTCCATGGCAATAGGCTGGCACCCCATCCTGTAGCCTTACCGATGGGAACTACAATATGATGGAGCCATGGTCTCCATAGCCAAGGGCTATTGTCCAACTGGACTCAAGAGCAAGCTATGTATGTATGTGTGTATGAATGAATAATGTAATTTTAATTTTAATACCTGCGTTGTTAATAATATTTGCATTTAATTCTTATGAGTGATTTGGCCTGGAGAATGAACCACCCACTACAGATGGCAACTTTTCTATTTTTGAATCCTGCAGATTCTCAGCAAAAAACTGTGGCCTTCCAGGGTGTTTATCTCATTTGCCTATCAGACTCGTATAACCCTAAAGGAAGGCAGGCCTGTGGTATCTAAATGCATATAAATATAACCTCACCGACATTAATAACACACTACAAACCTTTGCGAGTGGTGATCCTGTATTAACGCATCAAGCATGACTGTGATTGGGTTTAATTAACTTAAGCCACCCTTGAAGCATTCATAACAAATGCTGATCAACGGCAATTTGCCTCGGTGAGAGTCTTCGAATTATGGGGCCGGTGTCTTCAGAAATCAGTTCAGTATGTTATTGCAGTTAACAGCAATACAGACCATTCACTGCTGCCTGATTAATCAAATGAATGTCTGAATGATGTTCATTAGATGCCATTTCAGATAACAAAGGTGGCCAGGGAAACAATGCTGTATTTGGATGCTGCAAGTAAGCACATGAGCCACATTTTGTCATATCAATGTGTGAACCAGTCTAATGAAATTTAGAAAGATCTTCTGGTAGTCATGCTCTTGTTTTAGCTGATTTGTACTAGAATGTGTGCTTATCTTATTGTTTTTATTGTGTGCAAGTTTTGTAAGTTGCTGTACTTTGTAATGCTTTGATAATCTTTATTTTGAAAACTGTAAACTGTCCCCCTGGGCAAGGATATCTGCTAGTAAATAATAATCATCATAATTATACTAATAACTTTAGGCTGCACCTAAGTAGAGTCACAGTCATTCATAATTGAGGTGCTATCTTTTGGTAGGGGGTCAGAATGAAACTGATTTTTGAGGACAGTTGCTAGCTTTGCTGTATGACTTTGGATTCATCAGTGCATCGTAGGAAGAAAATAAAGAAAATGTGTCACACACAAAGACATGTTTTTCGGGTTGATCCTGATCAAGTGAAATACTGTTTTGAATTAAATTGCAAATTTCTATCTGATTGCATCCATGGAGGAACCTGAGCAGAAACAGGAAAACTGACACATAAACTCATTCCCTTTCAACTTTGTGCCAATCTAGACATAAGTGAGGAGATGGTGGACCAGATCTGCCAGAAGTGCTCTTACAGTATTGTGAATGGTGCTGAGTCACTTTTGCACTGGGTGAAATGGTTTGCCAAACATCATGCAATTGGGGCCTGTCCATTAACACATCCAATATAGACAAGAACAGATGTCTGTGATGGCCCTGCTCTGTATAGCAGTGGTATACCACCCTGGTCCTGGTGGACTGCACTGCTTTGTGGTTATTCCCCCTCAACCCCCACAGTACTTCTTTAAACCATGTATTTGCTAAATACCAATTCTGCATTGTCCATAGGTGGTGTGCAGGTGGGGATATAAAGAGAGCTAAAAAAACTGTAGGACGGTGGCCCACCAGGACCACCACTGTTTTCAAGGGAGCAGAGGGTGTATGCCTAATACTTGGCTTCTAATCAGACTTTTGGGCAGTTGTGATGACAGTGTTGCCACCCTCTAGTCCCTAATTCCAGCAGTACTGGTATAAGGTATTCTTGTATCACTGTGTTTCTGTTATCTAAAAAGTGAACTATGACCCGATCATAGCCCCCTCGACCACTCCAGCCAATGCACCAACTCAGTTAGCCCAGCAATTGATAAACACCTGGTCCTGAAACGCTGCGTTCATTAAGAATGGGACTCAACTGCCGCTACTGTGGTGTTTCCAATCAGGAATCTCTATTGTAATCGCCACCCTTATTTTCCCATCCAGCTGCAATTGGAATTGAAGCGAATTACTGGACGGTGGGGGCGTCTGAATTTGCCCACACAACCCCTTTTATATTCGCTTTGCTCCTCATCCAAGGGGCAGAGCTGTCTGGTTAAACACACCTCAATCAATCCATTAGTGGCTACGGGGCGAGGACGAACTGGCAGCTTGAAATATCGGCCCCCTAATCTGATTAATGGACTAAATGAGGAGACGAATCGCACTCGCACAGAGCGCCGACTTACCCCCCGTCCCTGGTCATTAGCGCTGAGGTTTTATTGTCAGCGGCTGGTAATTTGCCTCATTATCTCATTGCTGTCGACCCACTCTTTGGAGAGAAATTTTTAATGGCTCTATAAACATACATGTATATTTATAAATCCTATTCCATGTATGCATGATTTTTTCAAATAAGATCCTATATATACAATCTTGGAATTCTTAATGGATGGCCACTGTGAGGTCATGAATGACTGAAGAACATTCATGCTACTTCTCAGTTATAAAGTATTATCAGGTGTTTTGTGAGTGTGGCAATTCTGAGCTATAGCACACAGAGCTGTTTCTGCCAGGCCCTGTTTACAAATAGCTGGAGGTGACTTTTATGGTTCAAGGATTTTCAGACACGATGACCCCAGCTCATATCTGGCTGCATTGCAAGGTTTCTGTTTACAGCCATATGGAAATGGTTGGCCAGCAACTAAATTAATATGAGATAAAACCTGCCTGGAACAAGTTTACCTTTCCTAAAAAGACATATATATATATATATATATATATATATATATATATATATATATATATATATATATATATTAAAGTCAGTGATCTGTGATCTGTGAGCTGTTTGGTGATTTCTCCTCTCCCTCTCTTTCTCTCTCTCTCTCTCTCTCTGGCTCTCATTGTCTGTATGTCTGTAAGTCTCATGATTTTGCTGCGGTCAGGAGGTTGACTCT
Organism: Amia ocellicauda; assembly: GCF_036373705.1. Lineage (NCBI taxonomy): Eukaryota > Metazoa > Chordata > Actinopteri > Amiiformes > Amiidae > Amia > Amia ocellicauda. Next base: position 29,060,244 of record NC_089866.1, on the reverse strand, counting down.
GTGCTAATGGAGATAGTGTCTATTAGCCGCGATAAGTGAATTAGATGACAGATAAAAGCCTCTATTGAGCGTGGTTTAAAAAAAAAAAAAGTCCACTTTAGAAGAGGCGGCGGCAGGGAATTGCTCTCATGGTCTGAAGAGGGGAGGCTGGCTGTGGTGTGGAGAGAGCCAGGGCAGTGGCTGGGCCCTTAATGAGGTTTACCATAGGAAATCTATACACTTTTACACTGTCTTCCCCTATTCTTTAATCCAATATTCACCTTCCTTCCACAGTACCTACCTTGAAGTCTGCTTCATTATTTATCCATACCAAGATAGAACTGTGATTCTCCATAGTAAACCTTCAGATGGCCCTTCAATGCCAGCCTCTGAGTTTGGGCCACACTGTGAATCAGGTGGGACAATCCTCCAGGCCATTTCAGGGACACATATCTCAGCAGTCTGAAAACTCATTGAGTTATTTTTATTTGTATTATTTTTTCCTTACAACTCTACTAACACAGGGGAAGTGGCTCACAAACATACGCACATGTGACCCCCACAATGTATCAGACTAATTCAATTTACTACTCAAAACCATAGCATTTAAAATTACAATTTGATAACTCTCCTCTCAGTTGGACAGATTTGAATAGAAAAACACATTGATGCTGTCATATATATATTTGTATGTTTAAAACAGTGAGCAATTTACTCACCAGCTTTAATAAGCCAATTTTTCAGTCGTATGTTTTTATATTAAACAAAAGGGAAAAATAACACACCGACAAAAGTATTTCAGAAGCTGCAATTGAGCTCTGGTGAGTTTGTGTATGTATGTGGAGCTGGCAATTGCCCTTTTGAATTGTGTGAAAGGACCCAGGTGTCTGGCTTTTGTGTCTTTGTGTCACTCTTTCCCAGTTTGTGCGTACGTAAACCTCAGTGTTTATTTTTGTTTTTTTCAGCACTCAAGCTGGTGTGCTTTACTAAGCCTCTGAAGACATCACCCGTGCATTCGGCAGCACGTGTTTCTGCGGATGTCCGGCGATATTGTCATGTGTTCTCAGGGATCTCGTGTTTGCAAGAGGATGTCGCAGGCGAGGCTGTGCATGACTGTGTCTGTGCGAGTGCACTTGTGTGAAATGGGGAGAGAGAGAGCGAGAGAGAGAGAGAGAGAGAGAGAGAGAGAGAGAGAGAGAGAGAAAGAGTGATTGAGCCTCCACACCTCATTGGGCTCTCACAATGACAGCCTTCTGCAGGGAAGTGAGGAGATGAAAATGAAGACAACTGTACCAGTATGCGTGTGTGTGTGGGCTTGGATTGGGATCTGGGGTGGTGTGGGGTTTGGGGGGGTATCCCACATGCTCCCCTTCAGTGGCACCCCCTCAAGCATGTCCTGGCTGCGATGGCTCCCCTGGCGGCCCTCTCTAATAGCCTCTTTCATGGCTGTGAAATTGCCGGCCGCCACACTGCACCTGAGGGCTTGGCTGCTCCCTCTCAAAGGCGACAAACAGGCTTTTAATTCGGAGCACAAGAGGTGATGGACAGAAGCCCTGGGGATGCCTACCAATCAGACATCCATCACGCTAACCTCTCCCCTGGGACTGCCTGCCTGCCTGCCTCGCCTGCCTCCTCACAAAACGTCTCCTTGCTGCTCCACAACAGCCCTGAGGAATCCAGGCCTGGTAACAGCGAGGTGGAGGAATGGCCAAGTGGAGTGCAGCGCTGCAACAAAATCAGCCAGCATGTACGATCACGCGCAACTGTTCTGAATAGCATTATTATTATTGTAACTTTTAAGGCCACCATTGCTGGCACTCGCTTAATACCCAAATGTAAAAGTAGTAGCAGTTTATTAGCACAATTTTTTTTATCACCTCTAGCAACTCACACCTTTATTCAGTACCTCACAATCTGAATATGTTAATACGATCTTATGTGTATAGCAGTGTTATTATTATTCTCGTCATATTTATAACTCTGGATTTTTAGCACAATTTTTTTGTTCAATGTTGATGCAACCTGAGGTTGTGAATTTGTATTTGGCATTTCACTGTTTATGCCAGTTTGGACTGCTGCCAAGTCTATTCAAGGTTATCAGCCAATACAATAATCTTTATTGGGGCTGGTGATCATTTAAAAAGGTGTTGATCTTCACTAACACGTTCTGATGAATAATATACCCCTAGTCTACTAAGTGTGTACTTGTCAGTATGTGTAGATGTAGTTACAATAAATAAAGACTACATAATGGGAACGCCTTTAGAATCTGGAATCTCCGATCCTAAGTGAATTGGATGCTGTTGCACAGTAGGTCATTCCAATCTGATTGAGTGCTGAACAGAATTGAGGTGCTCTTGAAACAGCAGCATTCCCTATGTGGCTTGGCCCATCGGTTGCACGCACCCAGCATCTCTTGTGTTGCAGGAGATTCTTGTATCTGCTGTGGGAGTGGGGGGTCCTCAGTCTGTCTCTTTTGTTTAAAAATGGGGCATACTCTAACTCATTTTTAACCACACAAAGTACCTGGGGTGTTTGTGAAAAAAGAAAAACTACACCATAATGCAGGATTTGGTTCCCTTGGGTGGCTCAACTGGCCTCCAATTTGAGCAGCAGCCAGCAGTGCTTCAGCGAAAGTTATACCTTTAATTATTAATTTCTTTATACATTTTTATATCCTCTGTACTCCAGCACAATAAAGGTTTTTACCATTGGATTACCAACAGCAGCCAAAGCATCAAATATTTTTATGAAGGCTTCATTTAGAATGCACAGTTGCTTGCCTTTGATTTGATAATAATATTGATGACTCTTTAATTGATCTCCCACACCTGTTGAGGTGAAAGGAACTCTGTCCCTTTCAGAAGAGTGCAGACCTGCTCTGAGGATTGTGAGGATTCCAGACAGGCTTGGTCTGAACATTTGCTGCTCTGCAGTTCAGATCCCTGTTCAATCCAGCCCTGTCAGCCCATCAGTCAGCGCATCTGCAGCCACAGTCATCATCCAGAACGAATTCAGCCGAAATCCCAGGGAAATAGGCGAGGCTTAATCCTGCTGCTTTGAGTATGGCTCTACTCAGCACACAGTCACACTATTGCAGCCTTCTCTGTCAAATTACGCTCTCTGTTTGAAAAGTAGCCTTAAAGGAGAAATCTCACATTCACTTGTATGTCGCTGTGTATCTTCCATTCAATTCTTTCTGCATTGTTATTTGCCCATGCCAACTAAATGCTCAAGTATAAATGCCTTCTGAAAAGTATATATATATTTTTAAGGTGATCCCTTATTATGTACACAAAAATATACAACAAACATTAGGTTAACTGAAAAATAAAATAGCTCCCATAGGGACTATGGGACATTGCCGCACACAATGTGAAGCACTGATGACTCACGACAAAGCTGCCAATAGGCCTCTTTGTGCTGTCACTCAGAGGATCCCTCCCACTTGGCACACAGACTGTGGTTCCTCTTTTCCATACCCAGAAAGCATATGAATGACCCAGCAGCTTTTCAGATAGCCAAGGCTGTATACGTAACCTAATATTATCTTTCATGTTGAAATTAGTTCCCAAAGGGACTGTAGGATATTGAGGGACTATAGCAGTCATGAGTGAGGAAAAACAATAGAAGTCCAGGGAAGCCCTTTGGCATTGGATTCAGAGAGAGACAAAGAGAAGGGCAGTGGGTGGGGTTCTGACCATGTGGGAGTTTGCAGAGGATGGCAAGCACCCCACGAGGGCTAGAGCCAGGAGGTGACGGAGGGAGGTTTCTGGAAGCCAGCCCTCACCATGCAATAGCCCTGGTTGGCGAGAGCATGCCTGGTATGGTCGGGACCCATATAGGCCACGCAAAAAACATGACCATCCGCTGAAGACAGCTTGGATTGGCATGCCTCACAGTGATGGAAGGCCACAGGTTGGGACATGTCACAGTACACGCTAGTATATATATATATATATATATTAAAAAATTATTATATCTGCTATCATATATACTGTGTACATAGTAATACTGTGCATTTATATATATATATATATATATATATATATATATATATGTGTCTATATATTATATATTTATAGGTATAGCAATAAAAAAGGTATAGAATAATATACGTGTCCAACCCCACACGGTACCACAAATCCAGAAAAACGCATTTCAAAAAAGTTATAAATTGATTTGCATGTTAATGAGGGAAATAAGTATTTGATCCCCTATCAATCAGCAAGATTTCTGGCTCCCAGGTGTCTTTTATACAGGTAACGAGCTGAGATTAGGAGCACTCTCTTAAAGGGAGTGCTCCTAATCTCAGCTCGTTACCTGTATAAAAGACACCTGTCCACAGAAGCAATCAATCAATCAGATTCCAAACGCTCCACCATGGCCAAGACCAAAGTGCTGTCCAAGGATGTCAGGGACAAGATTGTAGACCTACACAAGGCTGGAATGGGCTACAAGATCATCGCCAAGCAGCTTGGTGAGAAGGTGATAACAGTTGGTGCGATTATTCGCAAATGGAAAAAACACAAAATAACTGTCAGTCTCCCTTGGTCTGGGGCTCCATGCAAGATCTCACCTCGTGGAGTTTCAATGATCATGAGAACAGTGAGGAATCAGCCCAGAACTACACGGGAGGATCTTGTTAATGATCTCAAGGCAGCTGGGACCATAGTCACCAAGAAAACAATTGTTACACACTATGTCGTGAAGGACTGAAATCCTGCAGTGCCCGCAAGGTCCCCCTGCTCAAGAAAGCACATGTACAGGCCAGTGAGAACCTCCTTCCCTCAGCCAGGGCATTGAAAATGGGTCGTGGATGGGTATTCCAGCATGACAATGACCCAAAACACACAGCCAAGGCAACAAAGGAGTGGCTCAAGAAGAAGTACATTAAGGTCCTGGAGTGGCCTAGCCAGTCTCCAGACCTTAATCCCACAGAAAATCTGTGGAGGGAGCTGAAGGTTCGAGTTGCCAAACGTCAGCCTCTAAACCTATGACTAATCTGCAAAGAGGAGTGGGACAAAATCCCTCCTGAGATGTGTGCAAACCTGGATTTTTTTGTTGTTATTCTGTCTCTCACTGTTAAAATACACCTACCATTAAAATTATAGACTGATCCCCTGCTGATTTTGTATGTTTGCCCACTGACAAAGAAATGATCAAATACTTTTTTCCCTGACTGTGTATATATACACTCACCTAAAGGATTATTAGGAACACCATACTAATATTGTGTTTGACCCCCTTTCGCCTTCAGAACTGCCTTAATTCTACGTGGCATTGATTCAACAAGGTGCTGAAAGCATTCTTTAGAAATGTTGGCCCATATTGATAGGACAGCATCTTGCAGTTGATGGAGATTTGTGGGATGCACATCCAGGGCACGAAGCTCCCGTTCCACCACATCCCAAAGATGCTCTATTGGGTTGAGATCTGGTGACTGTGGGGGCCAGTTTAGTACAGTGAACTCATTGTCATGTTCAAGAAACCAATTTGAAATGATTCGACCTTTGTGACATGGTGCATTATCCTGCTGGAAGTAGCCATCAGAGGATGGGTACATGGTGGTCATAAAGGGATGGACATGGTCAGAAACAATGCTCAGGTAGGCCGTGGCATTTAAACGATGCCCAGTTGGCACTAAGGGGCCTAAAGTGTGCCAAGAAAACATCCCCCACACCATTACACCACCACCACCAGCCTGCACAGTGGTAACAAGGCATGATGGATCCATGTTCTCATTCTGTTTACGCCAAATTCTGACTCTACCATCTGAATGTCTCAACAGAAATCGAGACTCATCAGACCAGGCAACATTTTTCCAGTCTTCAACTGTCCAATTTTGGTGAGCTTGTGCAAATTGTAGCCTCTTTTTCCTATTTGTAGTGGAGATGAGTGGTACCCAGTGGGGTCTTCTGCTGTTGTAGCCCATCCGCCTCAAGGTTGTACGTGTTGTGGCTTCACAAATGCTTTGCTGCATACCTCGGTTGTAACGAGTGGTTATTTCAGTCAAAGTTGCTCTTCTATCAGCTTGAATCAGTCGGCCCATTCTCCTCTGACCTCGAGCATCAACAAGGCATTTTCGCCCACAGGACTGCTGCATACTGGATGTTTTTCCCTTTTCACACCATTCTTTGTAAACCCTAGAAATGGTTGTGCGTGAAAATCCCAGTAACTGAGCAGATTGTGAAATACTCAGACCGGCCCGTCTGGCACCAACAACCATGCCACGCTCAAAATTGCTTAAATCACCTTTCTTTCCCATTCAGACATTCAGTTTGGAGTTCAGGAGATTGTCTTGACCAGGACCACACCCCTAAATGCATTGAAGCAACTGCCATGTGATTGGTTGATTAGAAAATTGCATTAATGAGAAATTGAACAGGTGTTCCTAATAATCCTTTAGGTGAGTGTATATATATATATATATATATAAAAATTTATACAGTGCCTTAAAAACATATTCCCTCTCACAGTTTTCACATTTTATAGCTTTAAAGCTTGCAGTCATGACACTTTGAAGTAGGAATTACTATGTGCTACTCCACCAGGAACAAGCACAGTCATTTGTGGGGGCAGTGGCCGAAATGTAAAAAGGGGCACAGTGATCTGGGGGGGGCGGCGATCAGGTCAAATCGGCCACTTCAGGGAAAAAAGGACAGGGGAATGAAAAGGGGCAGTGGCTCACACCACCCCATCCCCCCCACCCCCCAATGCATGTCCCAGTATAACACAAATTTGAGACAGAAACTAAAATAAGTAAATAGAGAATTATTTTGAAATTAAAATGTAAAGGTCATGATTGCATAATTATTCAAATATCAGTCCCTGAATATACCTGTGAGCACAGTGCACTCAATCATCAAGAAAATTAGGTGCTTTGTACCACCCAGACACTGCCTAGATCAGACAGTCCCTCTAAACTGAGCAGCTGGGCAAGGAGGAAACTGGTGAGTGATGCCACTGTGAGGCCACTGACAGCTTTGAAAGAGCTACATAGTCTAATGGCTGTCCAACTAGCCTGTATGACAGGGTGGCAAGACGGAAGTTATTACTAAAAATAAGCCATCTCAAACCCCACATGGAGTTTACAACACATCACCTGAGTGATCCAGCAAAAATATGACAAAAGGTGTTGTGATCAGACCAATTGGAACTTTGGTCTGAATGCCAAGTATTACATTTGGCGCAGACCCAGCACAGCACATCGCTCAGGCAACACCATTGCTACAGTCAAGACTTGAAAACTGCTGTCTATTAGCAATCCCCAAGCAACTTGAAAAAGCTTGAGCAAATTTGCCAAGAAGAATGAAAAATTGCATCAAAACAGTGTGGAAAGTTGATAGAGACTCACCCGGCTGTAATTGCTGCCAAAGGTGCTTCCATGAGTTGAGGGGTCTGAATACTTTTGCAATCAATATATTTCATTTTTCTCTCTTTAGTTTTTGTTGACATTTACTATAACTTATCTTACCCTTAAAAGACTTCAGTTTTAGCATTCCATTTTTGAATAAACTTTTAAGCGTATGAACACTTTTACAAGGCACTGTATATATATATATAAATAAAGGATATATTGACATATTGCTGTGTCAAGGAAAGTGGCAGCGTCAAAGTATATCGAGTGCACTCTTCAGGTCAGCCAAAAGAGTGTCAAGCAACACCAGAGAGTGTTGAAGGGAGCACCAAAGTCACGTGTCATTGTGATACCGAGCGCCATGTGTAAATGTGTGTGTGTGTAAAGGCGCCCGCTGTCGGAGGAGGCTGTAACTACCAACCTGGCTCAAAACACGTAGCAGAGGGAGGTTCACACTAATTGGGGGGCAGTAACCAATTAACTATAGCCATGGAATATAGTGAATGATACAACCAAGGAAAGAGCCTTCTGATCAGCCAGGCTACTAGGAAAGTGCTGTGATGTGTGGCCTGCTGGAAGTTTCATTAAAGTTCTGTGCATTACTTCAGTGTGATGTTCCTTCCCTGTTTGCAATGGGAATAAATATCAATTTGTTAAAAATTCCAGTCAAGTTGCTGCTGCTGACAGTCAATAATCTTTCTCCCATCAGTTGTGCTACTTTGTGATTGAAGTCATCAAAGACCTGGAATTGGAGGCACGATCTGCTTATGCCGACCTAGTTTGTTTTTCAAAATGTCAACCTTGTTTCCCTACACCCCCAGTCACCTTCAGTTCTTTTTATAGCTCTTCAACTACAACCACTTTCCTTGCTGTACTTATTCCTGGTGTTTGCCTTGGTGTTTCACTTACATCATGGTCACAGCCAGAGGTCTGGAATCAGATACCTTAGGGTAACCAAGACTTTTTTCTGAGCACAAAGCTCCAGTCTCACACTGAGTTCAACCTGTCTGTGACATTCAGTGTGCGGGCACAAAGCACTTTGCTTTCCAACACTTAATTGTTCTTCACTTGTCCTTCTACATTCCTCATGATTTTCCAAGACATGTCAAGGCCCTCTGATAATGAATATCCAATCTGAATGCCCTTACTTCATTCAATACCTCTCTTGTTGTCTTTCTGTATAGGTGCAAAAGCCTTGGTGCCTACATGGCTCTGTGTGTCTGGTCACTGCAGACTTTGAGTAGCACTTAATTGATTTTTGTCTTCTTCATTTAAAACCTCCCTTATGCTCCTATGTGTACATGAAGGAATGTCTGTGACAGTGTATGTATTTGTGCATATCTTATGGTCTGGCGAGGTGTCCATGAGTATGATAGGAATTTTGGAGGGACTTCTGTGTCTTGAATTTGAAACTTGGCTTAAAGATGCATACAGTATGTATTCTGACCCTTTTCATTTCCCTGACTGATAATAATATATCAAAGATCCTTGGGTGCATGGCCAAAGAGGTGGACACTGGCCTGTGTGCCTGTCAGGTAGTATCAACTGCTGTTGAAAGCAGTCATTGTGTATATCGATGTGTATAAGCTGAAGAAATATGTGAAAGGGAACAATTCCTTATGTACATTTGTATATACAGTTTTCAGCTGTGATTATAGATCCATATGTGCCACATGTTATTCGGCTGATTAGTACAGATGAGATAATTTTGGTTTACATTTGAAGATATAAAGTTATATTCATGAAAGTCATTTTAATATTTCAGTTTTGTCACAGGCCACCAAGTCTAAGCCCAGAGGAACAAGAGGGACAAACAGATGTGAGGAGTCAGCATGTCAGGTTACAGGAATGTCTAAAATATGGCACTCTAAAGTCTACACACTATAGGAGTATTAAATAAATACTTAAATAGCTTTTGGTCAGCTTAGTGGTACCTTCATAATATCACAAGATCCTTTAAAATATGAGATTCTGCACACTTGCCAACTATGCAACTTCTTACAGTACCTTCAGCCTTGAAATTGCCCTGTGTCACCTCAGATGACAGCTATTAAATTAAATTACCTTGGTGATACTTTCTAACACTGTAGGGGTTTCTTATCTAACTGTTTAAAATGATAATTTTTTGTAACAGTCAGTCTTTAATTTTCAAATAGGTCTGAGATCATTATAAGCAACTTTAGCCAAGGGTGAGCTAATACCACAGTTGTAACAAGTCAAAAAAACTGTGAGTCGAGTGGAGACAAGTCTTTGACATACCCAGCCCAGTGTTGAATCGAGTCACTGAGTGAGCTGGAGTTCAGTCACCCATCTGGCTCAAGTCAGTTCAGGGCATCTGAATGATCAAGACAGTTTGACTGATAACAATATACAGGTATTAAAGAAAATTTCACATAATAATAAAATAAATGTTGAGAATAATATGGACATAGTTGTTCATATTTTCTGTCTGGCATTTAATCTCTCCATTTAAGTTAAAGAGATTGCTTAAGTCTATTTATATGCAAATGTGGTTGATAATTGATCAAATTGATGACATTTTCATTATGCTGAATTGACTTGGATGTGCTGAAATGAATTACACCCCAAAACAAAGATTGCTTTTCTAACATGTTGCCTGCTTTTTTCAGTGACACTCCCCAATAATTTGATTTTCTTTTCCAGATCCTCATATGAAACTTGTTTTTCCTGTTTGTTTGTTTTTTGGTATTTAACTTGATAAGGAGGTATTTCTTATACACAGAATTTTTTTTTATTAACCTGTTACATCTAGCAAAATCACACAAAAAGTATCAATCAAATAAAAAGTAGCTGAAAGTATTCTGCGAACCATTTACACCATAAAACACAAGTCAGGACTTTGTTTTCAGTGGTGTTTTAATCATCCCATTAACATTGAGTTGGACTTGGTTGGACTCAATTATCAAATAATATAATGTCAGGGTGTTATCAACGAGTAGGAGAGAGAATATTCTGTGAGCATAAGATTGATTCTTTATCAATAACATGTTCCATTGACGGTGGCATGTTTAAAGAACAATACAAGTATATTTATTTAGTTAAATATACAGTTTATGTTGCTTAAACAACTTACGTTTAATTATTTGGTTACTGATCGAGTTCTAACATATACTATACACAGAATCTCTTTACATAATTTAAACAGCACAGCATAACCACGCAGTGCACACCTAAACACTAGATTTCAGTCTCAGGAAGACTTCTTGTACTTGTAAAATATCTTACTAACAATTTGTTTGACAGATCATTGTATTACTTTACACACCAATTAATGTTAACATTATAATAAAGTTATTGTTCTTCAAAAGGCTAAATATTGTGGATGATTTTGAGATGTTTACTTATTGTAGAATTGCAGTGCCAGCAGGATGCAGATGACTTGTTTCTCTCCCTGTCTACTCTACAGTTCTTAAAAGTTAACTGAACTGTATTTTTGACTTGCTGTCCATGATGTTTCTTAATGAAGCTTCTTATCTCCATTCCAAAAAGATGTAAGGAGGGAAGTAAAACCCATCGAAATGTCCAGTTTAATCTAGCATAATATATTTATGTCTTTCATAAACATCTTACATAAATTGTGCTATCAACAGAATGAAACCACCACCAATTTGGTTTTAATATTGAATGAAAATATTCAAATGGGCTGTCAAGATGCCTTTTCAATAGACCATTCATTATTTTATTTTGTTTATTTTCTGCTTCGTTTTTTGTTGTGTGTATGTATTTATGTATTTAAATAATGTATTTATGTAAACATCTTTGGTTCTGCAACATGCTAAAAAACAAGAATCTACAGCTTCTGTGCCCTCTATAATGAACGTCTATGAGTGACAGCTGAAGGGTTAAGAGATAAAGGCAGATCTTTCCTCTTGGCCTGTTTAATGTGACCGAGTGATGTATTGTGGCCTGCGTCTCATTGTCCTGTGTGCCTGTCCACAGATGGCCTGGCCTGCTCCTCTTTCATCACAGTGCAAGCTCTCCCTGTCACCCCCTCAGCACAGTGACTCCTCGTCACTCTAACAAAAGCCTCCCCTGGCAGGATTGACTCGATGGGAGCCATCCTTTGTGCATGCAGACCCTAGACATATGTTTACAGACACCCAAGTTTGGAAATAACTTTATTCTGGGAATATAAACAACATCAGTAATATGTGAGGGGGTTATATTGTAGCTGATGACTTATACCCCATGTAGCATGCAGTTTTGTGGGTGACATCAAAATGTTTTGTATGTAGGGGTTCCAGTTCTTGCTACTAAATGTACATAAAGAAAACTCAGGAGCTAGATGTCCTCTGATTGGCCAGGTCACAGCAGAGTAGCTTTCCTCTCTCTCTATCTTTGGGGATTTGGTCCTCTCAGTTGTATGCAAAACTACACAGCCTGACTTTTAATTATTTCACATATTTGACTCTAATGGCATTACATCTGAACACACCTGTAGAAGATGGTGTCATTTTTGAAAGAAAATTGTCAAGTTATTAAGGCAACTTTAATAGGAGAACAACAGTGATGTCATCAACAGGCATCAGAAAGTCAGCTTCAGAAGTACTGTATGTTGGGGGGTAGGGGTTGTCACACTTGTCCCTCCTTAAGTCTCAGTTTGTCAGGGTTGGTGAAGGGGAGACGTTGTCTCCGTGCCAGCATTTGTGGGTGTGCAGGGTGAGGCTCCCTTGCCCTTGGTTATCCGATCTTATTTCCTGGGCCATGCTGATATTTCTTCAGAGCCACAATCAATAGGGCGAGAGGCCGGTTTGTTCAAAGATCAGAGCTCAGATATCAAGACATGGGTTGCCACAGGGTGGGGCGATCAGCGCTGACCTTCAAGAGCAGTATCTGAGAGACCCACCCCACATACAGACCAGGGACAGCTGCAGGTTACCGAGAGTCCACCTTAAAAATCAGAATAATTTTAATACTGGAGGCGTACTATAAATCAAGAGATTTGTCCTCCAAATTATAGTATCTTCTTCTTCTTCTTCTTCTTCTTCTTCTTCTTCTTCTTCTTCTTCTTCTTCTTCAGCTCATTATTATTATCTGTTTATATAAAAGTTAACCCCTGGCTTTGCAGGTATATATTAATGTGATGCATGCCTTGCAACACTAACGTACTGTATTTCCTGCAGCATTTCCCTTCATTGAGGTTTTAAGAAGACTCACTTTTGCAGTAGGCCTCAATTGCTAATTAACAATATAGGCAAGAAAACCACAAGGAGAATGAATTAGATCCAAATTAATGATGAATCCAACAACAAAAACAAAATAACTGGCCATTTAATATGCTATTAGGCAGTGTTGTCAGGAGAACTGAATTCCTTCTTTGATTCTGATTCTCTTTTGCATGTGGGTGAAAATAACAAATCATCACTTGATAAGATGTTGTTAAATAGATCTCATGATTAACTGTCCAGATGTTCATGTCTTTTTAAACTTTTCATATGGGGATTCCTTTTTTTCACCCGACACACCCCACCACTCCCCCTCTCCATTTCTGCCCTCTGCCTCTTTGTTTGAGAATTGGATCTTGAATTATTTGTTATGACAATGCAGTGTACTTTTTAAGTAGGACTTGAGATGAGCAGTCCTCTGGCTGGCTGGTTCAGTGAGAACAAAGATGATATTTCATTATTAGGCTTTATACATTTTATTTATTTATGTATTTATTTTACACAGTTAATGGTGTGCCAGCTTCGAGCACATTCTGGTCACAAAGCAACCAAGGCCAGGAACCTTATTGTGTAAAGAGCAGCTGTGTTTCCTAGTGTACCTTGAGGTCATTTGTCGTTGGCCTTCAGTGTGAGCCAAGGCCACTTTAGAGAGAAAAGAGCTTCTGGAACAGAACAATGGCACTACACAGTACAATGATTGGCTGGCTTCTGTGAGGAATACAGATTGTACACAGTCATTTTTAAAGACTGAAATTTAATTGAAACCAGGTCTAGGCCATATGACCTGTTAAACAATTGCATCATTTTTGTTAAACCATCTTTTTTTATTGTGTTTTGTTATGTATTTTGACAATTTATATTAAAGATTAAGTCAAATACTTAACCATTACTGAGTGTACCATGTTAGATTTTTGGCCAGTATTTTCATGCCGTGATTGTTTAATTTTGCCATACGAATTGTTTACTTCTGAGGGGGCAGTCTGTGTGAATGTGGTAGTCTTTTGCGGTCCTATATTGAAAATAACCATAAAGTGTACAATAAAACATACATGAACAAAATACCACCTGTTTTAATTTAAAGAAGCATGGGTTCTTATTATATTGATACATGTGAATATGATTGTTTGTGCCTGGCTGTGAGATTTTCACTGTGACCCCAAAGATTGCCACCAGCTTTTCAAACAGTGTTCATTTACAGTATACCCTTCTGACTGTCAGTTTTGATGGGCAGAAAGTCCCATCCAGTCTTATAACCTTGATAATCAGTCTCAGTTTGTGGGCTGTTACTGTAGGAGTACCTTCTGTAAAATACATAAGCCTACATTTATCAAATAGCACAACATTTTTTCAAAAGGACTTGGTGACTACTGTCGTGAAGTTGAACTAGTCAATACGTAACACGAAGAAAACAAAATCAATTTTAAATGACTCGTTACTTTTTGGTTAATGTGCCGGCGTAGGTCTGGACTAAAGTGAAGTGAACATTTACATTTACCCCCAAAAAAATGTATATCGCCTGTTTTCTCCGTGATGAATCGCCGATTTCTCAGTGACCAAAGGCAGAAGTCCTCACTGTGTAATTGCAGCTGGATGTGATTGACTATAACGTCTTTCTGCTGAAGATCTTAATGCCAGTCGTTTTTTCTTAACTGCACGTGGTCAAATGTCAGGTTGTCATCACCTCTCTCCTTGCAAGAATAGGCCCGGCGCGGGTACAAATTCTCAGACTTGTCAACCAGAGTGGGAAAGTACTGTGAGGCCATATATACCTTAAGTGCGGTAGAGGGACGTATTGCACTTGCCCGGCTGCCGACCCAAGTGCGCACCGTGGGCGCTTGTATTCGGTTCAATACGGTACGGCGAGATCCATGGGGAGCTTCTCGTTTCAGCACCTTGGACAAGGCTCGAAGTTTCGCAGGTGGTCTCCGCCAAGTATGATTAGTGGCAGGCTGAATAGAATGGGAGGTGAGATAAACAGGGAATATTATTGTACACAGGAGAGAATAGAAACGCAAAATAAATGGGGTAGGTAAGGTGCACTTCGGCTCAAATATAGCCAACGTGTGCGGATCCCACGTGTCAAGCTGCTTCAAGAGATAGTCCAGATGCTCATTTTCCCATAAGGCCTGAACACGGGTTACTGCAGCTGTTAGATACGCCCTGTTTGTCGTTTTCGGTACACGTTTCTCAAGATGAAAGATGCACTATTTTCAAATTTACGCTTACGTATCGGCCCAGTTGAACAAATACTGAAACCGACTAAAAGTAACTATTTTCCGATTTCCGATTTTCACCGATTTTTGTGTGACGCTTCCTATTCATTTTGGAAACAAGTTAATGGTGTTTATTAAACTCCTAAAAAAAAACATTAATTGTAACCCAATATTTATTAGACGGTACCTGTGTTTTTAGTGGCTGCATATTAAAACAACTGTATACAGTTATAGTTAGCCTAAATAGACTCGTGACAACTAAAAACGGAGCGTGAAAGAGCGAGCAAAACCGCGAACACAACTCTTCAGCAATTCCGCTTTACGACTGCAGCATTAGTGAGAACGAACAAATATTTGTAAACTCAACGGATATATTGCCATTCTCACTATCCTCAAGGTGTCCCTGCATAGGCTAAAAAGATGATGGTGTCAGCTCTTCGACTCGAACATTTACATGTATGTAAAGGCAAATTGTACAGTTCAAATTTGTGAAAGGCAAACTGTAA